>NC_136650.1:5601020-5608520 GCF_949748355.1 Melanostigma gelatinosum | reverse complement strand
AGGCGCGTCAGGCCGCGTCTACACCAGTCTGGTGGTTGAAGGTCTTGTGTGCATATGTTCATAATTATATTGGCATTATTGAGTCATTTAGCACTGGGGGGCAGCGTTTGATTTAATTAGTGACCTACATCAAGTTGAAGTAATTACCGTAAGTCATATTCTTGAACAATGGTGTTCCAGATGTGGCTGTGATATCCCCCTCGTCAGATCAGCCGGCGCTACGGTTACTCTGCCTGTCAATAACCAATCAACGCCCCATCGGTGTTTCATATTAAAAATAAACCGCCATCCATCCCGTTGTTTTACTGTGCCCTCTGAATCTCACCAGAAGCTATTTTATTCACTATTGATTCCTTTGGTGTTGGTAACAATATGCCGCTATTGGCAGTACTGTACAGCAGCCGCTCTAATAGAACAGATGAGCTGACCCAAGTTTGATTCATTTTCATCTTGGGGTAAAGTCACAACGTTTATTTTAGATAACTAAAATCTTCAAATAAAGCTTTCGCAAAATGACCTGAAATGGTGTGTGTGTGTGTGTGTGTGTGTGTGTGTGTGTGTGTGTGTGTGTGTGTGTGTGTGTGTGTGTGTGTGTGTGTGTGTGTGTGTGTGTGTGTGTGTGTGTGTGTGTGTGTGTGTGTGTGTGTGTGTGTGTGTGTGTGTGTGTGTGTGTGTGTGTGTGTGTGTGTGTGTGTGTGTGTGTGTGTGTGTGTGTGAGAGAGAGAGAACATTTACTAACATGCTCCTCTCCTGTGTGTCAGTGTGGGAACATGGCCAGAGAAGGCCTGAGGACGCTGGTGGTGGCTAAGAAGTCTCTGTCTGAGGAGCAGTATCAGGACTTTGAGGTATGGCTGCACACTACTGGTTGGGAACTAGAGGTTGGTGTTGTACAGTGCCAACGTTGGCTATGTGACACCTCTTGGGTCATAGCTTAGTGTCTTCTCTTCAGCTCATTTGTATTTTGTTATTTCTCTTGTTGTTGACCAGTTGATTTCTCAGTTGCCTGCTCTGTTCCAGTCCCCTTTCTCAACCCACAATTCCTCCTTTCTTTTTTCCTCTCCACCTCCCTCTGTGTGTGCAGAACCGCTACAACCAGGCCAAGCTGAGCGTCCACGACCGAGGCCTGAAGGTAGCGGCCGTGGTGGAGAGCCTAGAGCGGGAGATGGAGCTTCTGTGTCTGACCGGCGTGGAAGACCAACTACAAGCAGACGTCAGGCCCACACTGGAGCTGCTGAGGAACGCTGGCATCAAGGTTAGCACGGGAAATGAACACTTCTACCTGGTTGATGCTGGAGAATTCTGTAGATTCTTTTGGATGTAAACAAATATAAACCCCGGACATGACGACAGTGATTCAGGGTTGTAATCAGATACACAACATGGAGGAAAATGCTGATCTTTGATTGCAAATGAATTGTATTTAATGCATCCATAAAACCTGCTTGATGCCACATCTTCAGTCAACTTGCATCTTGTTTCCTCCTCAGATCTGGATGCTGACGGGGGACAAGCTCGAGACGGCCACGTGCATCGCCAAAAGCTCCCACTTGGTGTCCAGAAGCCAGGACATCCACGTCTTCAAACCGGTAAGCTTGCTGTGCTTTCCCTCTTTTCCCGGCGCTTTGTTGTGATCATAATGCGCCTACGTAACGGGACATGGGAAATACAAAAAAGCCTAAATGTCCTCGCGGTTCATTTGTCTTGTGTGGCTCTCGAGCAGATCTCGAGCAGAGGAGAGGCCCATCTGGAGCTCAACGCCTTCAGAAGGAAACATGACTGTGCTCTGGTCATCTCTGGAGACTCCTTAGAGGTACTACAACACAGCGCAGCGCACAGTGACCTTTCCTTGCAGATGATGCTACGGGTGCAGCCAAACACGTGATGAGAGAGAAAAAAAAAGTACTTCTCAGCCAAAAATAATACTTTGGAGTTCAACCGAGGATTTGAAGAGCGAAACGATTCACTAGATGTTGGTCATTTTCTTTTTACGAGGCAAAACAATTGGAACTTTTGATACAAATTTGTAACGTGTGTGTGTGTGCGCGTGCAAGTGAGAAAAGCAAAATCCTGGTGAACCCATAGTCTGGTCTAAATTGTTATCTCTGCGGTGTTTATGAATTAAGAACAGGTGGAAGAAAGTTGTTTTTTCAACTGTGAAAATATGTGGAAAAAAGTTAAATTGTCAGGATCATTTCTCTTTGTGTCTGTTGTTGTAATACTCAAGCATCAATGTTTTCTTCCAGGTTTGTTTCTCCATGCACTCTAAACAAGAGGTACATGTATTGTGTGTTAGCTATAATACACATGTAAATTATGAAAAAACTAAATCACATGCCAAAACTTTTTTTTAAATCTGTTTCACAAATGAAAAAACTAATTGAATCATCTTAGAAAGAATATCACCTGTTCCTAAGTCATAAACACAAGAGAGAAAACAATAAAGACCAGACGTCCGTACTTTTACATTTCGTTGGAAAAGAAACACATTAGCGTTTTCATTTAAATGTTCTACAAGCTTTGACGGTGGCCAACAAGTCCAACTGATTAACACACTGAAATAATGTAAACACGTCCAGGACCTTCAGCATCCCATGAACTGAGCTCTGCGTCCCTGTCTGTCGTGTTGCAGGTGTGCTTGCGGTATTACGAGCACGAGTTCGTGGAGCTGGCGTGTCAGTGTCCGGCGGTGGTCTGCTGTCGCTGCTCCCCGACTCAGAAGGCCCAGATCGTCACGCTCCTCAAGCAGCACACAGCCAACAGAACCTGCGCCATAGGCGAGTGTTGACAGATGATGCGGCATTACGAGCCGGGAACGGTTGTTGGCACCGGTCCACAGACCGGCCTGGGAAAACTCTGCCGTGGAGGGAGATGAAAATGTCTGTGTAGATTAAGCTCAGTCCCTTAGGGAGCAAAATGCAGGACGGATTAATTCAATACAAAGTCCTGTTTTATACTGTGTTTGAAGATTGGGAGGTGAGTCAGTTTGTGCCTCAAAACTGTCCTTTTACTTGAACTGCCATATCCCAGTTGTGACTACGTAGCTGCACTAATGTTTATTAAGGTGCTGACAATGCATTTAAACTCAGAATAGACGTATATTACTGTAACACACACCAGAGAAACAATTTCTCTGTTTATCCACAAGATGGCAGTCAAAGCTCACCAAGAGAGGCACGCAGCAACGGCTGCTGCTTTCAGAACCTCAAGCGTACTTTGTTCAATAAAAGTTTGTTTTGTTGCAGGAGATGGAGGGAATGACGTCAGTATGATCCAGGCTGCAGACTGTGGTATCGGAATTGAAGGAAAGGTAAAAGTCTCAATAAACAACATAAACAGTTAATCCAGAGCTTTTCATTAAGACCTCAAGTGTTCTGGATTAAAGTTTGTAACTTAATTCAGTCAGAGACTTCCTCTGACGGTCTTGAATAAACAAATAAAGCTCCCCGCTTCAAACTGGTATCTTTCCCAGAACCGTGAAGAACTTCAGGGATGCTCGAACAACCGTTAACGGCATAAAGAAATGTCTTATGATAACTGGCTGCGCCCTTACTTTGAAACTCAAGTTACACATCCTGCATCTGCCTTTATTTTCAATTTTCAGGGTCTTTATTAATTCCTTTTGCATTTGCATCTTTATACTTTTGTGTGTGTGTGTGTGTGTGTGTGTGTGTGTGTGTGTGTGTGTGTGTGTGTGTGTGTGTGTGTGTGTGTGTGTGTGTGTGTGTGTGTGTGTGTGTGTGTGTGTGTGTGTGTGTACAGGAAGGGAAGCAGGCGTCTCTGGCCGCAGACTTCTCCATCACTCAGTTCAAGCACATCGGTCGGCTGCTCATGGTTCACGGCAGGAACAGCTACAAGCGCTCCGCTGCGTTGGGTCAGTTCGTCATGCACAGAGGCATGATCATCTCCACCATGCAGGTACAGCCATCATTAAACACAATGACGGAATATACTTGTTGGGACTTTTTAATAGTTTGCTGACGTTTCGTTCTTGACGTCTGCTTTAATGTTCTGATTTCCCTAAATAACTGACTTTGTGACACCGTTCTTGTGCTCTGTCCTCAGGCTGTCTTCTCCTCCGTGTTTTACTTTGCCTCTGTGCCCTTGTACCAGGGTTTCCTCATGGTTGGGTATGTACTGTCTCCTAATGAGTACTTAGTGGTTTAACTTCATCCACCACCGCACAGATGCACCCGGTCTACCCAGTGTAGCTCACTCGCTGGCTTTCTCTACGTTGCCTGTTTAGCATCGGAACGTTTGTCATGACTTAAAGGTGTAATACGTCACGCATTAACACGTCTCATAACGACCAGAACTATGCCGTATATTTTGTTGAGCTGTTTACTTACATTGTCCCAAATGTTTCCAGCACTTTCCCAAACCTAATCTGTTTATGTGGTCGCCTGTGAATGGCGTCATTTTTCCCAATTTGTCATAAATTGACAAATTGTAACACATTGTAAAATTGATGAATAGACCTCTGCAGGTAATTAAAAAACCTCCCGTGATATCACGCCACTTAAAGACGTCACCAAACCTTGCCGTTTGTTATCGTTTTGATTGTTTGACCCCCGGCAGCAGAATATCACATATTATGCGTTTTTAAATACTGCAGCGTTTGGACAGCCGAGATATTAAAAAGGCCTCGCAGCACAGATGTGTGGATGTTTATGATGATGTCAGCATGTACCTCATCTGCATCTCAACACCGCTTTGTTCCGTGCAGGTATGCCACCATGTACACCATGTTCCCTGTGTTCTCCCTGGTTCTGGACCAGGATGTGAAGCCAGAGATGGCTCTGCTCTACCCAGAGCTTTATAAAGACCTCACCAAGGTGCAGCGCCCCTTTTACATCTTTCAGCAGCTCATATCACGTGAACACGCAGTATGTTTCACTCATGGGTGTTGTTTCTCTCTTTCAGGGGCGTTCGTTATCGTTCAAGACTTTCCTCATTTGGGTGCTGATCAGTGTGTATCAAGGTAAGGCACACATACACACATTCTACAGGTTGTACACACACTCGTCGGTCAAAGGTTTTGTTGCAGCCTGATGGATGAGAGCACTGCTCTACGTATTTGAATTGTCTGTCACCTTTTAGTTTGGAGGAAACTTGCAGATTTAAACAGGAACAAGTTCCTGCTTTAGTGTGAAGTGCACAATAACGCCCCCTATGTTGATTAAGCACCGTTTGTGGTTCAACAAATTCAAAACAGAAAAGTATTTGGGAGAGAAAGTGGTTCCGCCCGTATTCTCCTCTGGCATGTAACACTGTGGGGGACATCTGTACAGAATGACCAGTCAGCTGCTGTAGACTGTCAAAGCAACTCCTCAACCACCATTTCATCATGTCTACCATGCCTTAATACCAGGGTCCCCGGGCCCCTTACAAAGTCTCGCACAGTCAGCTTCTCAGTATCTTAGGTTTCCAACAGCCATCCGCCTCTACATGCGGGCTTTTGTCCGTCCAGTAAATCGATATTTCTGTAATCGCTAAGCCGTGCAGCGTGTGAGAAAGATCCATGTTCCTGCTGGAGCGTGACTTCCTGACAGCTCGATGCTTTTTAATTAAAGGCCAATGCCAGGTCTGTTTGGGTGGGTGGGTGGGGGGGGGGGGGGGGGAGGGAGCGGGAAAAAAAGAACTGTGAAGACGATATGAGAGGAACGACAGCAGAGGAGGGAAATATTTGGCGCCAATCTAGTTTTAATTTATTACAGAGTTTGACTCGCTGGAATGCGCCGCATGAAGACTGTGAGAACGCAATCATGTGATCAGTTCTAGGCTGTTGGGCTCAATTTGTGTTGTGTTATGAGGATATGAAGGGCTATCAGGATACAGGAGGCGCCCGAAGATGAGTGTCTGGACGCTTGAAGATGTTAATCAGACGGAGACGCGCCAGAGCACATTTTACTCTCACGAATAATGTTATTGAATCGGTCCTCGTCTCCAGGCACATTAATCCTTAACTCAACGGCCCAGTCAGCTGATTGTGGAGCAGATCTGAGAGAACAGTCTTAAGAGGGAAAGAATGTCTGACTCTGAATCTCGTTCCCTCCGGCACCACCAGGGGGCATCCTCATGTACGGCGCGCTGGTGCTGTTTGAGTCTGAGTTCGTGCACGTGGTCGCCATCTCCTTCACAGCGCTCATCCTCACCGAGCTGCTGATGGTGGCGCTGACGATCCGCACCTGGCACTGGCTCATGGTGGTGGCCGAGTTCTTCAGCCTGGGCTGCTACCTGGCCTCGCTCGCCTTCCTCAACGAGTACTTTGGTAAGGAGACTTTTTCTGTTGTCATATAGAATAGTTTGATGTGCCAGATAATATCAGGTTTTTGGCAAAACAGCTGTTAATTAAGTTTTGTTATCCAATAATCTGTAGATTTTATTTTCTTTCTAAATTAATCCATTTTTTGACCTTTTTTCGATATAAATTTAACAAAACAGAAAAATGCTGATTACAAATAACCCAGAACGCAAGAGGAAGTATTCACATTTCTTGTTTTGTCCAAACCACCCATCCAAAACCCAAAGAAGTTCAGTTCAACCATCACATGTGTAAAAATCACACAAATAAAAATCTATAAATTTGAGAAGCTGGAATGATTATTAAGATAGTTGCTGATTAAAGGGAAAGTTTGGATTTTGTGCCGTGGGCTTGTATGAGGTGCTTGTTGATAGTCTGTGTATTGTAGACAGTGGATGATGGTCGGCACAGCCCCAGTTTAACAGACAGGAAGTACCAGCACGAGAGCAAAGCAATACTGCTGTGGACGGGGCAGCAGCAACACATGTTTTTACACACCGAAACAAATCATTATCATTCTAAGTGTACGTGATATTTATATTTTCACGGCCCGTTCTGACGGCAAAACCACTAGACTCATTTGACAAAAACACTCATTTAACACAGCAGTTCCTGGAGTATTACAGCAGCCTCGGGCGGTTAGTCAGTTAGTGTTATTGTGTGACTTGGTGTTTTTAAAGGGTTAGTTCACAATAACACGAACTAACTAACCGACCGAGCCGGTAGACCAGGAACTCCCGTGTTCTGTGAGGTTAAACTACTGTTTTTGTCAAAGGAGTCTGGTGGCTTTGAAGAGAGCATGGCCAAAGGGCTGCCTGGCATCAAGGTAAAGCTGTACAAATATTCTTTATACAGCATACACTTAAACTATGTTCTTTTTTTAGTTGTCTAAAATACTTTCTCTGTCCACAGCAGTGCGTTGCTTTGCTCCCGTAGCTCCTACAAACCCCACTTCAACACAATCCGAACCATCCCCTTTCATTTCCCCGTCGATCAGTTTCAGATCTACTTCTGCGGAGCGCACCGCTCCGTCTTCCTCCTCGTGAGCTCACAACACAGTCGTAGGATAACTTTACTGTTTGGTTTGAGTCCAGTATTGAGCGGGCCGATCACTTCAAGGGGCCTCAGTCGTCTTGGCTGCACCTTGTGTGTGTTGATCTTGATGTGACGCTCCCTGACACCCAAGTGTTTGTGCAGCA
>NC_136650.1:5361281-5600820 GCF_949748355.1 Melanostigma gelatinosum | reverse complement strand
GGTTGTACACACACACACACACACACACACACACACACACACACACACACACTCGTCGGTCAAAGGTTTTGTTGCAGCCTGATGGATGAGAGCACTGCTCTACGTATTTGAATTGTCTGTCACCTTTTAGTTTGGAGGAAACTTGCAGATTTAAATAGGAACAAGTTCCTGTTTTAGTGTGAAGTGCACAATAACGCGGCCTATGTTGATAAAGCACCGTTTGTGGTTCAACAAATTCAAAACAGAAAAGTATTTGGGAGGGAAAGTGGTTCCGCCCGTATTCTCCTCTGGCATGTAACACTGTGGGGGACATCTGTACAGAATGACCAGTCAGCTGCTGTAGACTGTCAAAGCAACTCCTCAACCACCATTTCATCATGTCTACCATGCCTTAATACCAGGGTCCCCGGGCCCCTTACAAAGTCTCGCACAGTCAGCTTCTCAGTATCTTAGGTTTCCAACAGCCATCCGCCCCTACATGCGGGCTTTTGTCCGTCCAGTAAATCGATATTTCTGTAATCGCTAAGCCGTGCAGCGTGTGAGAAAGATCCATGTTCCTGCTGGAGCGTGACTTCCTGACAGCTCGATGCTTTTTAATTAAAGGCCAATGCCAGGTCTGTTTGGGTGGGTGGGTGGGGGGGGGAGGGAAGGAGTGGGAAAAAAAGAACTGTGAAGACGATATGAGAGGAACGACAGCAGAGGAGGGAAATATTTGGCGCCAATCTAGTTTTAATTTATTACAGAGTTTGACTCGCTGGAATGCGCCGCATGAAGACTGTGAAAACGCAATCATGTGATCAGTTATAGGCTGTTGGGCTCAATTTGTGTTGTGTTATGAGGATATGAAGGGCTATCAGGATACAGGAGGCGCCCGAAGATGAGTGTCTGGACGCTTGAAGATGTTAATCAGACGGAGACGCGCCAGAGCACATTTTACTCTCACGAATAATGTTATTGAATCGGTCCTCGTCTCCAGACACATTAATCCTGAACTCAACGTCCCAGTCAGCTGATTGTGGAGCAGATCTGAGAGAACAGTCTTAAGAGGGAAAGAATGTCTGACTCTGAATCTCCTTCCCTCCGGCACCACCAGGGGGCATCCTCATGTACGGCGCGCTGGTGCTGTTTGAATCTGAGTTCGTGCACGTGGTCGCCATCTCCTTCACAGCGCTCATCCTCACCGAGCTGCTGATGGTGGCGCTGACGATCCGCACCTGGCACTGGCTCATGGTGGTGGCCGAGTTCTTCAGCCTGGGCTGCTACCTGGCCTCGCTCGCCTTCCTCAACGAGTACTTTGGTAAGGAGACTTTTTCTGTTGTTACATAGAATAGTTTGATGTGCCAGATAATATCAGGTTTTTGGCAAAACAGCTGTTAATTAAGTTTTGTTATCCAATAATCTGTAGATTTTATTTTCTTTCTAAATTAATCCATTTTTTGACCCTTTTTCGATATAAATTTAACAAAACAGAAAAATGCTGATTACAAATATCCCAGAACGCAAGAGGAAGTATTCACATTTCTTGTTTTGTCCAAACCACCCATCCAAAACCCAAAGAAGTTCAGTTCAACCATCACATGTGTAAAAATCACACAAATAAAAATCTATGAATTTGAGACGCTGGAATGAATGTTAAGATAGTTGCTGATTAAAGGGAAAGTTTGGATTTTGTGCCGTGGGCTTGTATGAGGTGCTTGTTCATAGTCTGTGTATTGTAGACAGTGGATGATGGTCGGCACAGCCCCAGTTTAACAGACAGGAAGTACCAGCACGAGAGCAAAGCAATACTGCTGTGGACGGGGCAGCAGCAACACATGTTTTACACACCGAAACAAATCATTATCATTCTAAGTGTACGTGATATTTATATTTTCACGGCCCGTTCTGACGGCAAAACCACTAGACTCATTTGACAAAAACACTCATTTAACACAGCAGTTCCTGGAGTATTACAGCAGCCTCGGGCGGTTAGTTAGTGTTATTGTGTGACTTTGGTGTTTTTAAAGAGTTAGTTCACAATAACACGAACTAACTAACTAACCGACCGAGTCGGTAGACCAGGAACTCCGTGTTCTGTGAGGTTAAACTACTGTTTTTGTCAAAGGAGTCTGGTGGCTTTGAAGAGAGCATGGCCAAAGGGCTGCCTGGCATCAAGGTAAAGCTGTACATATATTCTTTATACAGCATACACTTAAAACTATGTTCTTTTTTTAGTTGTCTAAAATACTTTCTCTGTCCACAGCAGTGCGTTGCTTTGCTCCCGTAGCTCCTACAAACCCCACTTCAACACAATCCGAACCATCCCCTTTCATTTCCCCGTCGATCAGTTTCAGATCTACTTCTGCGGAGCGCACCGCTCCGTCTTCCTCCTCGTGAGCTCACAACACAGTCGTAGGATAACTTTACTGTTTGGTTTGAGTCCAGTATTGAGCGGGCCGATCACTTCAAGGGGCCTCAGTCGTCTTGGCTGCACCTTGTGTGTGTTGATCTTGATGTGACGCTCCCTGACACCCAAGTGTTTGTGCAGCATTCAGCCCTCAGCTCTGTGCTTTTATGGCCCCCCCCCCCCCCCCCCCCACCCCCACCCCCCTCTGTCCACTGCTGACCTGTGTGCCGCCCTCATTCTGTTTCTGCTGCATTACCTTTGCTTCTGTGTGTCGGCGACAGGCATAGGCAGGGTGTCCTTTGGAGCTTTCCTTGGTAGGTGTGCAGCCTGTAAAATGTGTCTCCTCGTTCCCTCATCCCCGTCTCTCTGCATCTGTGTGTTCTGGTTGATGGTTTGCTGTGTCGTCATTTTGCCTGCTTGTGTCATTCCTCTGTTTAGTGTTCATGTTTAGTGCTGTGACAGCATGTTGTGATTGGATTCAACACATCAAGACCGTCATCTGATTTCTGACTTTCCAAGCAACTGTTCATGTTGCTTTTCACCGCTTGTACTGACTCTTTCGTTGCTCGATTGAATTCCCATCCTCCTGTGCAATCATGAACACATAACTAAGACACGTGTACTCGAGCTGTTTTCTCTTCCGTTTGCTCCCCCAGACTTGTCGTTCATCACCACCTGGCCTTTCCTGTGGAAGGTGTCCGCCATCACGCTGGTGAGCTGTCTGCCTCTCTACATCATCAAATACCTGAAGCGCAAGTTCTCCCCGCCGAGCTACTCCAAACTATCCTCATGAGCCCAACTTGGATCACTAGGATTGTTTTGTAGTTTCGTAGTGCTTGTTTCAGCACTTTTTACTTTTCTTTTTTTGATCTCTGATCCTCAGCGATGGACAGTTAAGGAACCACTGGAACAATCGCACATGGAGAGAAATGAATCTTGTTCTTTGGATTATATCACTGAGATTTGGGATTACTTGAAAACAAAAATAGAGCACATGAAAACATCGACTATAAAAGAATGGATTTAACCAACAGAAGGGCGACATGCTGCCAGCGACTGCACTTCCAACTTGACCCCAGTCTGTCGGGAAAAAGGGTCAAACTGCCTTCTTTTTGTTTTTAAAGCATTTTAAACAAATCTGCTTCAAATGTCATTTTATACAGGTCTGATGCATTCCTTTCATTGTTTAGATTTTTGTATGTCGAGTTTAGAATTTTTTTTAAGTGTTCTTTTTTTACTCCAGGTATTATAATAATTAGTGGCTGCATCTCTGAGCGGAGTTAAGTTGCTGAAAGGGATTAAGAAGAAATCATTTATGTGAATGTTTTCCTGCGTTCCCGTAAATACATAAAGCCTTTACATGCAGCTTCCTGCTGTCAATGTAAAACCTCACTGCGCGTAACTTCTTCAAATAAGAACATTTACGATGACATTCACACGGAGAAATGCTGACAGGTCTCGCTCCGGACCTCGAATGTTCCACGCTTTACGCCCTTTATGTTTTTAAGACGGCGAATGACATCATCAATCCTCATCCCGTGTGAAACCAGCACTCCATCGCGGCGTTCAACGTCGTGTCGTCGGCATATTTGGCCTTGATAACACTGCTACATCTGCGACGTCTGTCGGGGGGCCCCGGTCCTCCTGTCGGGGGCCCCCCGGTCCTCTTGTCGGGGGGCCCCGGTCCTCCTGTCGGGACACGACAGCTCGCTTTGTGCCTCATTATGTCTGTTAATGTGCTGAAGCTTTTGTTGTGGTCACCTCTGCAGCCAGACCTGAACTTCCAGGAGCATGACGGTGTTTTTTGGGGAAGGTTAAACGTACTTTGAAAAAAGTGACAACGAAGGAGCCTGAATCACAGATGGCTGTTTATTTTTAGGCCTTTATCGACAATAAGACTCCCTCTGTGTTTCTGTAGCGGACTTTGACATTCAGCTCTTTTTTTTAAGGAGGAATGAGTTTTATCATTCGCTCCACGTACTGGAGGTGTTGGTGGAAGAAGATGGTTTGACTACGGTCCAGTAAACGGGATGCAGTCTAGCTATGTTTGTCAGTCAGGTTGTCATCTCTTTGTGAATCCTAACTGAGTTGAAATCAGGTTGATCATTCCTAAACATGGCTGTATTATTGAGTCCAAATCGGGGCAACCGTACTGTAAAATGTAGCTACACTGTGAGGACAAAGGACCTTATGTGGGTTGAGAGCGACTGCGACACTTTAATGCAAATTGCGTTTATGTTTTTTTTAATTTCAGATTTACGGTCTTATGACGAGCATTTCCAAATGTTGATTCCTGTGTTTTCTGTTGAGATGTTGTATAAACTTTTCTTTCCGTTCCCAACTACGATTTCCAACAGTCTGTCTGTTATTTATAGTATTGTTATTGATTGATGAATAATAAAAGGAGACGACAGATGCAAAGAAGTTTTCCTTTTTCTCTTCCTAACACTCAAAGACAGGATTTATTCTGCGTGGTGTTCATCCTGTGGCCACTAGATGGAGATAGAGACTGAACCCTGAGCAGGATGTGACAGGCTCGGTATTATTGACCTTTTAGAGAGAGGGGGGGGGGGGGTCGGGTCGAGATATTTCTTCTTTAAACTTCTCAGATTTCACTTTACACAATTGTTTGAGACTCAAAGAGGGGAAGTTATCTAATATGTTACACACACACACAAAACGGATAAATGGACTGTACTTATACTTTTCTAGTCTTCCGACCACTCAAAGCGCTTTCACACGACATGCCATCATTCACCCATTCACACACTGATGGGAGGGGCTAAGTGACACCACCTTGTCGGATTCATACACCGTAGGAGCATCTACGGGAGCAATTTTGGGTTTGAGTGTCTTGCTCAAGGACACATCGACATGCGGAGTCGGGGATCGAACCGCCGGTCCTCTGATTGAAGGACGACCCTGCTCTCCACAGTCGCCCCTGTTAAGATGTAGATCAGCGAAAACTCTTAACAATATAATACTTAAACAGACAAACTAAACACTGGCTCTAGATGGGGCCGGTCACTTTTCTGCGTGGGCCACCGTAGTCCTCCACGTTTGGTTCACAGGAGAAGTTTCAGTTGCTTTCAAACTCACTGCTAGATGCCACCAAATCCTACACACTAGACCTTAAGTTTAAGGGTCCGAGTGCTTTGAACACCACTGAGTCATACCTTAAAGGTGACATATAACCCCTTTCTATGACGACAATGTCTCCAATGAATTTTAAACATTTATAATATGCTATAATCTTCTTATAGCACTGTAACCTTAGTTATAAGCACTCATAAATACTCATAATGCTTCATAACAATAATCTGAAAACATAAGGGGATACACTTTGTAGTCTGAAGAAGGTGTTTAAACCTTTTTGTGGTTAAAAAAAAATCTTTTTTAAACAAACAGGAAATCTTTAAATGTTTCAAATGAAAAGCAGGAGTAGTAGATTTGTTTTATTATTCAAAATGGGGCCCCCCCCATTTTGAATGGGGGGGGCGCGCTATTGGAAACAAATGACTATTCAGCAGTAATTCTAAGCGGAGTATAAAACTTATTTGGAGAGGATCTTTGCATCATAAAGCCTCTGTATGTAAAGAGAGCCACCACAGTTAGAAACGCGTTTTTAAACATGCCAGGATGTAATTGTGCTTTTAAACGTGAACACTGTAGAGGAAGCTTTAATGTATACAGTAGAAGAGAAGATCTATTTTACTGTGTAATCTAAGGCGGTCGTGGAGCAAACAGACAATGTGTTATCAATTTCTCCCCTCAGAGGAGGAAGTACTTTGTGGGATGGAGGAGTGAGCGAGTGATGTGATGGTCCGCTGGCTTTAACATCTCTTTCATCTCCCCGTTCTCACTTTGTAGCAGCGAGTCCACGGGGGGAGTGCTACACTCTAGGTCCTCTTTCACTGTCCCTACAGTCTGTGCGTCTGTGGGAGATCAGCGTGGTGGTTAATGTGCCGCATGAGGAGCTCTGATGGGCCGGATAATGTCCATGTGACTAATGATTTATTGTACGAACAGAGAACAGAGTTGGTCTTTGTTGGATCAATCTTTTCATGTTGATTTTTTTTATGTATTCATTTCTGGTTTCTTGGTGAAACAAAGTCATGTTGAGATTATTCTGATGCTTCTTTTCAAGTACATTTAATTTGATAATTTTAAATTATATATATAATATATATATATATATATATATATTAAATATTTAAATATTTTAAAATATATAAAACTGACAATACTAAAGCCAAGAAATACAACTCGTCAGAAAGCCTTTTCAAATATCAGACGAGACTTAAAATAAATAAGTTAAATAAGTAAATAAGTTTATATGGAGAAGAAGGTCGAGGCTAAGTGCTCCGGTAGTTTCACATGTCCAGAGAACTTCTAGCTGCTCTTAAAGATGGAAACAACAGAAAGCAAAATGTTTTTCTGATGCAGAGAAAACAACAATCAGAATGTGAAGTATCGTGGAAATAAGAGATCGCGACCATGCAACACATGGTCATGTAAGAAATTTGAGCAAAGAACTGTGTTCAGTAGATACAATAAAAGTGTTTAATAATTCATAATTAGTCATAATCATAAGTGTTTTGGAAATGCATAATTAAGATAAACAAAGTGTTTTAGGATAAGCAGCTAGAAGTTTAACATTTATACTGAAGGATTATTACAGAAGGGATTAAGCAATAACTGACGGTCTTTGAATGTGTTAGGAGCTCAGGGAAAGAGAGTCATGAAGACAGGCGTTTACAGAAGTGCACAGGGAAGTTAGCCAATAGGAATTGAGATAAACGGAAGGGGAGGAGTTGCGAACGGATATGAGGGTGGGAGATAGAAAGTGTTTTTCTGCCTCTCTTTAGCGTGTGGTTGCCTGGGACGGCTGTGTCCTGGGACCAGAGGTAGTTTTTTCCAAAGTGGGTTAATATTGTAATATTTCATAGGAGTAATTTACTCCATTGTGTAACTGTAATCGTACTTGCATCAGTGGGATTAAATTCCTGTTAATTGTAAACCAGTTTTGGTGGATTTATTGTTGCAGCGTTGACACGTGCTCTGGCCTCCTCGCTGTGGAACAGACTCAAACTTCCACAGTCACTCAGCGTGATGCAGGTCTGATTGGTTCAATGAAGAAGGTTTATGAACATTATTTAAATTATTTATTTATGCCCCCAAGAATACTAGACTGTAATAACTGACAGGAATTGAGAAAAGTCTGATATATTGGACATTGGCTTGTATCGGGGGGGGGGGGGGGGCGAACTTATTGATTGTGGGTCATATACAGAACATATTAAGAGTCACGGGCCAAACAATAGTGAATGTGTAGTTTTCAACCAACACTGCCAGGAAATCTGTTTCTAGACCACCAAACCGCCACGTGCCATAGAAATACATCAACATAACTACACACCTCTACTGAACAGTTCAGCGTTTGACATTACAGTCACCCTCGTATTACAAAAAGCATTTCTCAATCTCCTGCTCTTAAATGTCATTGAAATCAATTCAATACTCGTAAACTCTAATACGGTGGATGGCCTGAATTCCCCTTTCAAATGTTGTGATGTTATGTGTAAATAAGTAAACTGGCAGAAATCGAAGGGCCGGATTGAAAGATTTCGATGCAATTGTCAGTCCGATATTAAAATGCAACAAACAGAAGAGGCAGAAATGGTGTTTACAGAGATTAAGACAGAGATAATGTCACTAAATGTTGTTGACATCTATATTAATATTTCAAGATATTACCAGTATAAAGGCTCCCTTTCACTATATAAAAGGCACATTTATGGCATTTATGTTTGTATCTCTTGCCTTTTAGGTTTAATTGTAAAATATTTACCAGAGCTCATGTATATATTCATATATGTCATGTTTTCTGCTTTCAGTCCCTAAAGCACTTCGGCTGTCAAATGTGTTTACATCCATTCAGTTGTAAGAAATTTGAGCAAAAACCGGGGTGGTTAGTAGATATAATAAAAGTGTTTAATAATTCATAATTAGTCATAAACATAAGGGTTTTGGGAATGCATAATTAAGATAAACATAAAGTGTTGTAGGATGTGAAGACAGGCGTTTACTGAGGTGTGAGAGTAGGTAGCCAATATAAATTGAGATAGACGGAAGGGGAGGAGTCGCGAACGAATATGAGGGCGGGATATAGCCAAGCGTTTTTCTCTTCTGTTATTTTACGGTCCTGGGGAAGACGTGTTCTCCTGGGACTGGGAAGAGTTTTTTCCAAAGTGGGTTAATTGTGTAATATTTCATGAGATTAATGTACACCATTGCATAACTGTAATTGCAACAGCAGGATTAAAATCCTTTCTGACGGTAAACCAGTTTCAGTAACGTTTTTAGCGCTGTGTGACTGAAAAGCTATCAGTCCACGTGTGCTGGCCTGCTACACTCTCCTCGTGAGGAGTTTTTTCCCTCCACACAGTGCATAGTTTCTGTAAAACCTGCACAGATGAGTCCAAGCCTGCAGAGCCAGCAACCCTGATCCACATGTACCAGTGTAAGTGCAGAAACGCAACAGTGGAGCTTTTACATTGTCAAAGTGGACGTTTATCATCTCGTGTTTCATCTCCTGCTGTTTGTCCGTAACTGAAATTGAAGCCCTCCAGGATGAGGCGCTTGTTGAAACACACTTCTCTGTACGAACTAGATTCAACCCATAAGTGGGATACAAAACACTTACGCAGCAAGAATTTCAGATTCATGGAACATTTGTAAAATTATTATATTTTTTTTCGCATTTCTGCTGCTTTTTTTTAATCTGCTGGAGGGAGACCTGCCATTATGCTATCCTGTTACTCAGCGGCGAAGTGGCTTCTCCAGCCATATTCCATCTGACTGAGGTTGTTGGACTGTTCCACAGCACCGTGTACCAGCAGAGATTAAATTACTGGTATTATTATTATTATATTCCTTGACGGGCGAGATGGGGGAAGAAGAGCTGAGATGTCCCGAAGGAAGGTGCTCATTCCTGGGAAAACATTAAATGATTCATATACAACATACATTCCAGTTCCAATATCAGCTACTGTGATTTACAAATTGCAAACGGCGTCTGCATCTGTGCCAGAAAAGTACTCCAGACGTCCTTTCAAACATTTTATTCTTTTTATGACGATGAATTTGAGGAAGCGAGGTGGTGACCACACGTTTGATCAGTTTTGTTATTGAGGAGAAATAAAGCTTTCATTTCTTACTTGTCAACTGACACCTCAGCTATTATTTTCTTTTCAACTGACAGTTCAGATTCTTTAACTTCACCTGACACTTCAACTGCTAACGGTGCACACACTTCAACTCTCTCCGACACTTTAAATTCAACTGAACTGTTGTTTCCTTTCATTGTTTACTGTTAAACTTACATTTCACATGCTTTCCTGAAGAGTTCTACTGCTTTCAGTGCATACTTACAACTTTAGTGCATTTATCTCTTACTCTTTAAATTACACTTCATTTGCTTTCAGTGCTAACTCATCAAGTGGCATTTCAACTAGGCATTCGACTAACAATTTTCTTCACCCCTTCCATATACTTTTTTGAACTGTTTTTGTCATGAATACTTTCACACGGATGGTGAACATTATTTATCTCGTAACAGTTAAGGCATCAACCAATCATGTTGCGCGGAACGGGCTGAGTTACACCTATTTTTATTGAACAACAACACAGAGGCTCCGTAGTCCGGACCGAGACGGCAAACTTTATTACGGGGCTTTAAAAACTGACATTTCAACTGCCGTCAGGTCTGAAACTTAACACGACATCTTCAAAGGCTTTCAGTAGCTGTAGGTGTGAGGCTTTCACACCTCATTAGCAAACAATTAAGATTTTAGGATGTTTCAGTTGCTTTCATTGTTTGCTGTTCAACTGAAACTTTAAGTGCTTTCGTCGCTTACTCCTGAAAGAAATTGTTGTTCATACTAATTACCCCCCCCCCCCCCCCCCCTCTGAAGAACTCTGTGCTAATTATAGCATTGGTCACCTTCCTCCCAAGGGACGATAGTTTGTTGACCCATAAACTCCTATTTTTCTGTAATTTATGTACTTAGTGACTTTGGTTTTATTTTGACCAAAAGATATTCTGAGTTTTAGTTTTTGCAGCCTTTTGTCAGTTCCACTAAGAACATCAACTTGTTTTTCTATTCAGAGTGAAGAAGTATGTTCAAGGTATCTTTACACTGCTTGTAAGGATGATTTGTAGAGCGGGATCCTCATGTGGACGGACTGCTTCACAGACCTGCCTCAGTGTGTACCACAGCAACAGACTGGTCTATGGTGACCACACTTCCCTGCAGCTACACTCGCTCCATTCTTGGTTCATGGAAGCGGCCGTGGGCACGTGGAGCCTGTGCAGCCATGACCAACAGCTGAGAGATAGTAAAGTGCTGTGTGCCTCGATGGGGGGGGGGGGGCTGTTGCTCAGTGTTGTGCCTGAGTTGACGCCGGCTCTGGGACATTAGGGAGAGAAAATTAACCTCCCGGCCTTCTGCGAACGCTCCCTCGGCTATAAAAACTCCTCCCTTGGCCGTGACCAAGCAACGGGCCTTCACAACAGGAAACAGAGCAGGGGATTCCGTCACAGCGCCGGAGAACAAAAAAAGGAGAACATTGATGGGAGACAGGAAGTCTGACTGTAAGAAATAGCGGGGATGGTGGTGGGGGGGGGGGGGGTGCGGGGAGAGGGTCACCGCCTCTCTGACAGGTCAAATTACCTTAATAGATATAAACAGGCATTTATAAAGGTGCAAACAGAAGATGTTTACTCCCTGATAGCACATACTGACTAACAATCAATAAGATCTATTAATACCAGTGACTCAAAGATTAGATCACCAGGTGGTCAGATGTCTGAGCTCCAAAACTCAACATTTCATTTTCAAGTAGTCACATGAGTCATGAATTGTTTTTGCGTGGTGATACGTGACACCTCATATTTCAGTTTGACGACCTTTTGTTTCTTCATCTCCCGTGTCGCCTCAGGTCACTGGAGGCTGCGCCAAAGACTCTTTGAAGTTACTTCATGTCCCCTGAAACCAATTTTCTCTGCACAGTCTGTACTCAACTTGTGGTCGCGGACAATATTTACGATGTTTTATTATTATACATCAGGAAACACTTCATAAAATAGCAGTTCTGAGTGCACATATGGTGAGAGGGGTGTGTGAGCGGGGATCGAATAAACACAAAGGCGTACAGTCATATCTGTTTTTTCAGTTTCCCTCCAATTCGTTTTTTTCCAAAACAAACAGGTGATTCAGCATTGGGAAAGCCAGCATTTTGGGGTTGTTTCTTAGTTTATGAATAACTTACAACGCTGTCCAATTTTCCATCGTGTTTTTGGTTCGGACACAAATAAAGCCAGGCACTGGATTTTGAGGGTTAGAACTGTGGAAAGAAAGGCGAGTTGAGGTCTTTTCCACCTCGCCGTGGCCAAACCACGTCATACCGGGCAGAGTGCTCGCAGAGTTTGGCAGTACGGGATGGCAGACGTGTGGGTTTGTGACAGTGAGACCAAGCCCCAAACCCCCGATGCTTCACCCCCCCCCCCCCCCCCCCTCCCACGCTCTAAAAGTGATGATACGCACCAGACAGAAACGCAGTCGGGCAATGCTCCTGAGAAGTGGGGATATAAGACTGTATTCAAATGTTTCCTGGACACGAGATGATCTACAGTCTGATTCAATTAGCAATCTGATTGTGTCACTCATTGGCCAAAAGGATTGCACCACAAAGGGTGCAGTGTAAAGTATGTAATTGTGTGTTTTGTGTTGTCCTCACCAGCTCGCAGTGAAAGGTCTCACTGTCAACACAGCTTGAATTCAGGGATTAAAACATTTTCACATGGCAAACCGGCCTACATCTTTGAGTTATATCGATGCACTTTGGCAATAATAACTAGCTGAAAGTGGTCACTTGTTTCAAGATGGTGGGATTAAAGTAACAACTCTGAGCCAGTGCATTGCTGCCCATCCAAGTTGCCGAACAACTGCTCTTTGTGTCACTGCCTTAAACCCTCGTTGCTGTGTGGGGAAAGTCAGGCTCTGTATTAAAGAGCAACTTAACAGCAGCTAAAGATCTTGTTTTTCGACGTCTCACTTTGTTTCAGCGATGTGGACATGTACACCCTGGGGTGTCTCGGTACGCCGTGACATCACTGTTGGGCGTGGCTACTCGAGCATGGTTGTTTGGCACGACACGGAGTAGTTTGTCCGCTTTTGGTGGAGTAATACTGAAATAGTGATGCGGACACAACTGCGCATTATTTGACGTTATTTGACGTGGCTCAGCCGATCCTAATCAGGGACCTGAACTAAACGTTGTTTGCTGTATAAAGGTGCAACAGAGCACACAAACAAACATGTTTTAAGTTTGCACAGTTTGCTTTACACATGGAGCACACACGGAGCGGCATTGGCATTCGTTTGGAGTTTGGTTTTATTCTGGGACACCCGGGGAATGTGAGTCCGACAACAACTTTTATTTAGCGCCGACTTTGGTCTCCACCAACCTCTGAGGGAAATGTCCGTCTCTTTAGTTCACTAGCTAGCTGTTTGTTGCTGCGCCGGCAGAGACCCGGGACTTGACGTGGACTTGTCTCAACTGACTGGAGACTTTGATTTGTACTTGACACATGAGACGAAAACACAACTCCAGTATTGAATAAATTCAGCGTCTCTTGACTCACCATCATATCAGTAGTTAAAGCGGCTCGCTGACATCAAACGGAGTTGCTGCTGTTTCTCATTATCGACTGTGCTCTTCTTCCAGTTGTGGCTCTGGATCCATCCGGCCTGTAGTGGCCTGTTACCAAGGTGTCCGCTAACCAGCGCCAGGCCTGGAAAAGCTATGAGCCCCAGCGCCGCCATGACGTAGAAGAGACCACGAGTCAATCAGCAGCGGAGCTATTTATTAACTGCAGCCGGGTGGAAGTGTTTACTGCCTCAGTTACACATAACTGTGGAGTGGCGATCCCCCGTTGTGCCCCCCCCCCTTTCATCACGAGTACCCGTGATGAAACGGACGGCTAGGATTTCACATGGGCCGTCACTGGGTGAGGAGGAAATATTGCTCTGGGTGTTGGGGCATGCGTGCCATGTTGTTGCACAATGGAGACGAATGTGGATTCAGAGCTGATGTCCGGGACAGTTTCTCTACAAGCGGTCACTAAAACGAGGGAATGAGAGCTTTACTTTGATGAAAGTCGTGCAGTTGGACCCTCTGGGTTTAGGTACAGGGTATCGATAAGGGGTTGAAAAGAAGGGGATTTAATGTTGTACACTTTGCTCCTTTGTTTCGTCTTGGTGTTTCTTTTTATTTTTCAAACTGTTGTCTCATCAGAAACAACGAAAGGTGCCTTTAAGTTAAGACACTTAATACAGCTGTAGTCTTGCCGTCTTTTCCTTTGTTGTCATTCAGATCATCAATGTGTTGGATGCAAGAGGTCAGTGTGCAACAAGGTTTAGCATCTCCAAATGCACGTGCGTCAGAATATATTGGATGTCCCAAAATCAATGTAAAGATGCGCACTGACCTTTACATGAAGACACATCCCAAGGGTGGACAGACTCTTCGAGAGCCACCATGTGACCGTTGTCATCCCAGAAACCACGGGCCCCGCTGCCAGCTGCTGCCAGCTGCTGAGAGCTGCAGACCCGACAAAGATAGCAGCAGCAAAAAAAGAAGAAGCCGAATGAGTACACAGCGAACCCGCAGAGAGCGGCCTATGGAAAACTTTATGAAGATTCTCAGTTCGGCGTGTCAAATGACTGGGTATATACGGCTTGATTTTTATATAGCACTTCCATGAAAGTATGGATAATTATGTGTTTTCCGCGGCCCCGCAGACTGTGCAGTCGGTCAGGAGGAAGTGGAGAGCCTTTTGCAATGGCTTCAAACAAGACGCCCATATAGAACATCTGAGGGAAGCGTGATGTTTTATATACACTACGTCTTATGGTGCAGCATTTAGAGCTGTATGTTCTGGCATGTTTTCACCTGTCCTTGCAATCTGAAAAAAACAAACCCCAACGGCCTTTAACCGAGCATCCGTCTGCTGAATGGATGAATGGCTTCGTCAGGGTGAAAATGGCAGCAGTTAAAAATACTCGTGAGGACTAGTATGCACGTCAATCTTGATTTAGGAGATTCCAGGAGCAGCATGTTGATGACTCCACTGTGAATGAAGCCCACTTTACACTTTATACAGATAAAGTGGGTGGAAAATTCAAATGAATGCTCATTAAGTCAGTCAGGGACAAGGGGGACATCGTTTAAGTTTCTTTTTAGCATCTGTCACCCAACAAATCATGGTGTTTTATAGATGATTGTCATTTTAACTCACTGTTTGTATGTTCCCCCGGGCTCATATACTCAGCTGCACTAGTTCGCTTTATACAGGATGTTTGTTCCAACCACTGGAGGTCTGGGTTCGTCTCTCCCGCGGAGAGCGGGAGAGACGAAAAAAAAGCAACAACAGTGAGAGGATCCCTCCGCTGGACCCATCTGGTGGCCGGGCGTGTATAGATGCGTCAGAGTGCAGAGGGAGGGGGCGGTGCGCCAGCCAGCCAGCCAGCCGAGGTGATCCCCGAGTTTAAAAAGCGCAGAAGTCCTCCGTGCGCCGGAGCAGTGCGTCACGGTGACCCAGCAGAGCCAGGATCCCCCCGACGCAGAGTCAGACATAGCGACGAAAATAGCTTTTAGTAAGAGAACGCGTCCGCATCAGACATGATCTTATTTGACTTTTAATCATTTGACGCATCTCTTTTGGATTTTTCCATTTTGGATGCGACTTTTTTTTCTTTTCTTTTTTCATCACTATTTTTGAAGTAGCAACAAAGCTTTTCTGCTTTTGTCATTTGTAATTCTTGTTGTCTGTTCGCGGTGATACAGCGAGAGGATCCCGAGCAACAGCTGTGGACTACATCTAAACTCCGCTCTATGGATTAGGGATCGCTCCCGGCTGTGTGATCTCAGACCTTTCTCTCTGCGCAAACACGAAGATGAAATCTGCTGAGGAGGGTAAGTTTGACTTTTATTTAGTACAGCAGCCTTTTCCTTCTATCAATGATCACAGTGCAGCAAAGCTGTTAATGTGGCATTTACTGAACTTCTCATCATTGTTCGACACTTTACGGCCGGATGCGAGACTTTGGAGTTGTTGCGTTGAGCTGAGGTGTTCCAGCTGCGTCCAGCCTCGCGCCCTGCCGTCACTGACGGGATTAAAGCAGCGGTGGAGATATTCAACGTGCGCCGCTCCCTGTGGTTTGGGTCATGGTGGGCGTGGCTCCACTCGTGGCTAATAAGTGCTCCCAGAAATAGTCAAAATTGAAACTTGCGCTAATGACTGGCATGGCATTGTGGGTAAAGTTGTCAGCCCCCCCCCCCCCCATAGCCATAACCTGTTATGCTAATTCACACAGAAAACAATCTGCTGTGTCACATTAAAATGCAAGTACCGTTTTCTGTTTTCTATCATTGCAAGGAGACACACGATGATGTCATCATCTTCAGAGCGGGGCCCCTAATTCTCTTTAATTTACTGCAGACAGGAGCTGTGGTGACTGCAGGCTGTCTGTCTGCAGCAGACGTCTCCATCCGCATCAGTGTGCTTCCACTGCGGTCACACTCACCCGGCCTCATGCACGTACAACCACAGCTCCACAGTTCCCATGCCCCCCCCCACTCTCCCCCTGCCCCCTAGTTGTGACCTCAGCCTTCGCCACAGACGGGCAGAGTTTCATGTGACCCAGCGGGAGTGATTGGCACGAGACCACCAGCCCCAGCACCCCCCCCCCCCCCCCCCCTCCGGCTGGGTGCACCTTTACAGCACGCAAATAAAACAATCAATTTCCTCCTGTGTTTATTGTCGATGGCCGTAGGAACACGAAACTCGCCAACAAAAGCATTAAGTGTGTGTTTTCGTCCTGTTACTCTTTATGGGCCGCAGCATGTGCATTAAGTGGCATAAATCTGGAAATGTGGAGTGGAAAAAAACCCACCTGGTTTGGCCTTTGGTTATTTTTAGACTGGGGTTATTTTTGCCACCTTTATTGGCGACACCCACCTTTTAATAATTTGAGCCACTCAGAGTTGTTTTTGTGTGACTGGCCTTCGTGCGTTCAGGGATCCCCATTAGATGAGGTGTTAAGTTTTAACTTGCATGCACCTGGGAAATAGCTCGGGCAAAATCAGGTTAGAGAGCCGTTACTCTGCCATGATGGCGGACACCTCTGCTCCGCAGCAGCTCTCATAAGACTCAACTTGGCAACTGCCTCCCACTCAGAAAGGGAATGTGTGTTTGATTATCATGGAAACAAAGTGTGTTTGTATTCCAGAGGCATATGGCTACACACCAAACGTCAGTCTCTCCCTCCCACTGGGCAACCCATGTCTTCCCTCCCAGTACCAAAGCCTCCAATCCAGCCCCACCATATCCGTCTCTGAGCCTCACGGTTACGATGCCCAGGACGACATGAGAGCGGCCGGCTACTATTCATCCTCCCGCCCGAACGGGGCCCCGACCCTGGAGAGCCCTCGCATCGAGATCACCGCCTACGGTCAGTTTCCCGAGGACGAGGTGGAGGAGAGCAACCTCCCCGTTGCCAAGCGACTCAACTCCATAGTGACGCTGACCCTCCCCAGCGCCGACAGCTACCGCGACCCCAGCTGCCTGAGCCCGGCCAGCAGCATCTCGTCTCGCAGCTGCCACTCCGACGCCTCCTCCTACGAATCAAGCTTCTCTTACAACTACGACAACTCGCCCCAGAACTCCCCCTGGCAGTCGCCCTCCGTGTCGCCCAAGGGCTCCACCCTCACCCTGCCGGGCGACGGCTGCACCTCCGGCGGCTCCCCCCGCCACTCCCCATCCAGCTCCCCGCGCACGAGCGTGACGGACGACACCTGGATGGGCCAGCGCGGCTCCAGGCCCAACTCTCCGTGCGGCGCAAAGAGGAAGTACAGCTTCAACGGCAGCGGGGCATCGCACAAGCACTACCCGTGCTCGCCCAACATCTCCCCCGGACTGTCCCCGCAGACCTCCCCACGCCTCAGTATCACAGAGGAGACCTGGCTGCCGAACACCAACCAGTACACCAACTCGGCCATCCTGGCGGCCATCAACGCCCTGACCACAGACGGGGTGGTTGACCTCGGGGAGGGAATCCCCGTCAAAGCCCGTAAAACCAGCCTGGAGCACAGCCCCACGGTCAGCCTGAAGGTTGAGCCGGGAGGCGAGGAGCTGATTTCAGGGGAGCTCTGTCAGGACAAGCACCCCTCCAACCGCCTGCCGTTAAAGAAGGAGGGCTACTGTGGCGGGTTCCTGGATGTGCCACAGCACCCATACTCCTGGTCCAAGCCAAAGCAGTATATCAGGTAAGAAAAGAAAGATTTACAGATGAGGATTGCCACCCAGAGTAAGGTCGGTCCAAGTAATAAAGCCAGAGGGGGACAACTTTTGGTGTGCTTAAGATTTATTAAAATTAAATTGGTCCACTATTTTTTTTTCAATTGAGAAACGACATGAAAAGTTCCTCATGCATAAACTACACGCTAGTTTTAACATAAACAGCTTTATCACGAGCACTGGCATATCGCAGTGTTAACATTCTGCACATTCTACCTTGATAAGCGCATCTAAAATAAGCCCTCCTCGCTAAGTTGTCATGTTGGACGTGTTTTGTCCCCCGACAGCCCATCCCTGCCCGCTCTCGACTGGCAGCTGCCGTCCAGCTCGGGGCCGTACAGCCTGCAGATCGACGTGCAGCCCAAGTCCCACCACCGAGCCCACTACGAGACGGAGGGCAGCAGGGGAGCGGTGAAGGCCATGGGGGGAGGACACCCGGTCGTACAGGTCTGCCAAAACCAGTGCTTCTTAAATTCATTGTTTTGTGACGTCTTCAAACAAAGCAGCATCTCCCTCTCGGCGCCATATCGCAGGTTGCATACTTCTCGATTTACTCGCCTTTTGAGAGTTGAAATGATCAAGTATTTCAGGAGGAAAAAAAGGAAAAAGACCCTTACAAAAACATTATGTTCACATTCATCATCTTGCGGCTCCTCAGAGTTATACCATGACCCCCTCAGGGGCCCAAACCCCATGTTGAGAACCAGTGAACTAGACTGTTTGGTTTCCTGTGACGATTAGAGCAACACACGGTGCAGCCATTAGACCTATTTTCACTCCTTCTCCTTACCTCATCACTTCTCGACACAAACCCCATTTTCTTTTTTCTTTTTAACCTCTTGTGTTAAAATAGAGTGGGGCGACGTGTGTTTCATAGCCTGGCTATTATGTTATTCAAAGATGTCACATTTCTGAATGGAATACCATAGGTATGCCATTAGGCAGACCAGTCCACTCAGTCAGTTCCTGTCCAGACGAGGGTGACTCAGACTTTTCCATTGCGTTTGTCGAGTGCAGCGCAGACAGATACAAAGTGATGTAGCGATGTAAGAGCTTAGTCATGTGCTTTGACCGCAGTTGCTCTGGTGGTCGAGTCTAAAGGAGAGCAAAAAAAATGTGGACAACTGCAGATATGTTTTGGTTTTAAACCCATCTGGTCCCCCGACCGTTAACTCCACACGGCGGACCTCAGTCTGTGAATAAATAAAGGGTCTGCAGCACGGAGTCGGACAAAGTGAGCGGTGAGCCGCGGCGCTCCGCTTAATTAATACCTTTTGACATTTTATTAATTCATTGCAATAAGTCTACACGTTAGCCAGACATTCGTCACATATGGGCCAGAGTTGTCTGTGTTTGCCCTTCGCTTTTAACAAAAATGTCTTTTCAGCGTACGTAGCAGATAGCTAATCATGCCCCTTTATTTTGAATGGGGGATGCTAACCATGCTAAGCAGCCATTTTAAGGACAAACAGCTGTGTCCCAATTCTATATTACTTACTAATTATGAGCATATTTTGAGGAAGTTAAGAAAGTGACTAACTTAACGAAACTCACAAGAGTATACCACTACTCTACCGAGCACTCTACGCCAGAGCGATGCAGTTAGCGACTGGCTAGTGAATATGGTGGAGCACTTAGCAGCTAAAGAGACAGATTACTGAAAACCAAAAGAGGTTGAAGGAGAGTGAATATTCAACTTCTATTCGTCAGGTGGCAACACCAAATGATGCAAATGTTACTCTGCGGTTGCTCATATATATGTATACACATACATATATATGTGTGTGATTCTTTTATTGAGCCAGCCACACACGTGTGTACAGGACGAGGCCGTGTTTGTCCATGAGAAGGTGCTAATGATTTAATGACAGGGGTCTGGGTTCACCCCGGCCGAAAAACAGAGCGTGTGTTCTCTTTTAAACCCAAACCTCCCCCCTTGCTTTTCCGCCAGCTACCAAGCCCAACCACACAGACTTCCCTTTGTTTAGGAAAGTTCCCCGTGTGTGCGGCTGACATCATCGCGCGCTGCGTCCCGCGGAGGCGGCAGCAGCAGCAGCATACTCAAAACCACACACGTTTCTGGCAGGCTCCGATGGAGATGTTCGAGGGAGCCTTCGGACGAGGCGGCCCCCCATCTCTTGTGACTTCCTGATTACATGGTGCGCACGGCGCTGCGAGCCTCTGCTGTGCTGGACGCTGGCTGACGAAGCCGCCCCTCTGACTCAAAACCCTGCCCTGAGTTTATTCTGGAAGCTCCTGTTCTGTGTGGTGCACGTTTTTTCTTTTCCCCCTCCACGTCCAGCATCCAGCGCGGCTAAGCCGGCTATTTTCTGTTCTTTCTCAACGCCATCACCGCTGCTTCCCCTCGACCACGCCCGCCCTTACGCCAGCTAGCAGACTGAAGTATGCCCCTTCGGAGTGCTGTGTGCAGTCCTCACCGCAGTGAATGCTCAGACTTTCATGCTGCACTTTGGTGGAGAGGAAATACGTTTTTTCCCCCCACCTTTCACGATCGGCCCATTGTTTGAGATACAGCTGTTTTCTAGTGCATTTTTGTAGATTAATACTCAGGAGTCATGCGCCTTTTCTTGGCCTCGCTCAGATTCAGATTTCCAAGTGTCATGAATGAAAATCATGTGAAGCAAAAAGCGTGACAGGATGGATTGCCCGTCAAACTGAGCTACCTCTCTCTCTCTCTCTCCAAAGTCCACACTCTGCATATAAATGCGTTTGTGTGTGTTATCATCCTTCTGGGAGGGTCTATGATGGGCCCGGTCGCCCTCGCCCCTCTCTCCTCCTCTCTGGTGCCTTGCGCAGCCGCAGTCTCGGCATTCCTCTTGTGAGTGATAATCTGAACTAGGGAGTGAAGGCTGCTTTGGTCAACGTCAAACTGCCAAGGAGGCTTCACGTGAAGTGGTATCGGGCTGATTTAATTGCATCGACAAATCACAACTGTTGTCTGCTGCAGCTGCTTTGTGAAACATCGGATTCGGAGCAGAAAGGTTTCCTGATTTCAGGGTTGCCACTGAGATAATATCACGTCTTCAAAATGATAGACGGCAACGCTGAAGTGAGCACAGACGTCTCCACAGAGGCAATCTTTTTGAAGTTTTTTGGAAACGATCAAAAAAAAAGCAGCTGAAATCGTTCAGAGGGCATTTATCAACTGTGATTATCTCGATTTGCTTAGAATGTCGTGCCGATAATAATTCAAAGCAGATAATCGGCAGTCTGTTTGTAATCACTGTTTTGAGAGTAACCGTGTGAGCGGGACTTCCTCGCTTCATCACTCTACTTCCTGCTGCCTAAATAAACAGCATTGCTAGGCAGCAACCCATTTCCTTACACAAACACACGAGGCTGTTGCAGCCTCTTAACCCCGACCGGGATCCTCCTCCAAATCACATGTTGTGCTCCCACCGGTCTGGGCCTTTCGCTCTTGTTGTGGGCGCTCTTCTCCTCGAGTGCTCTCTCCCTACAAGCTGCGTTTCGTCACTTCAGCAATTCCCTGTCGGTCGCTTCGGCTGACGATCTGGTCCTACGTCTGCCTCTGTTCAGCTTTGGTACGTGGACGGTGACTCAGAAGGCCAGATTAGTTCCGTTGTATTTGTGTAGGCCTACGCTATAGCTGACGACACAGTAAGAACACTGTTCCCTGTGTTTTGTAATTAAGTAGAGTTTATCATTGCATTCATTTGAACATTAACTTCTGATAGACGGAACAATAATATTACTTTACCCAGACAGGCCAACAATAGCAGTTTCTCTTATTCAGCCCCATGGACTGATTGGGAATGAAACATTTACTTTTTTTTACCTCCAATAACCTGAAATTCAAAACTAAAACTAAAGCATTATGATTTTTTTTTAATAATTATGAATATATTATTGTTGCATCAGTCTTTATAATGGAATGCAACAGAATAAGCTCTTCCATCTTTGCTATGAAAACTATGGACTGCAGCTTTAACCTCTCAAATGACATTAGATATGAACACGTTGTCCATATAATCGACACATTTGATGAATTATATTATTTAGTACATTCCTATATTTTGCCCCTTTTAATTTCTTTTGTACAATGTGTGCTTCTTTCAATTGTTTTGACGTCAAGTGTTCTGCTCTCATTCCTGTGTGCACCGTATGGGTAACAGACATGGCTCTCACAGCGCGTCAGTGGTCGCTGCTCTGCTCAGGTTTCGGTCTGTGGGTTTGGGCTCCGTGCCTGCACCCTGCAGTTTGGCTGGTTGAGGTCATCGTGGCAGGAGGCCTCCCGTCAAGCAACACCTATGGAGGTCTGGGAGTGCTTTAGAAGCTCTGGGTCGAGCCCGCCAGCCACAGCGAGCAGCACTTCTGTGCCGTCTCCAACTCCGTCCCGGCGGGATCCTTTTACTGATAATAATCAGAGCAGCAGAGTTTTCCTTGACCCTGATTGGCCGGGGCTCGGTGGGACTGACACGACCTCGACTTTTCTGAAACACTAGCTTAGTCTTGTCACAAATCACAACACTGCTCGCTGTGGGTGGCTTTTACTGCCGCTGAGGTTCAGCTACTGAAGAATCAACATCTTGGCAGGCCTGGCATTAACTGATGGAGGAAGTACATGGCCATTGATGAAATAGGTGATTACAAGATCCTAAATGGGTGCTTTGTTTGAAAACCATCGCACTGAGGACCTGACCTCTGAAAGACCTACGTCTTCCTTAACAGCATGCAAGTGGAAGTGGTTTTTTTTTGTTTTTTTTTGGAGATGACGTGAGGGCTTAACCGCAACTGTGTCTTTACTTCTTGTCTCCGCTCTCTCAGCTCCACGGCTACATGGAGAGCGAGCCTCTGACCCTGCAGCTGTTCATCGGCACGGCTGACGACAGGCTGCTGAGGCCCCACGCCTTCTACCAGGTCCACCGCATCACCGGGAAGACTGTGTCCACCCCGAGCCACGAAGCCCTGCACAACAACAACACCAAGATCCTGGAGATCCCACTGCTACCAGAGAACAACATGCGGGCCATGTGAGTATCAGGGCTCGACCCATTCAGAGAGGCGTCTACAGGACGTAGATGGGGGGGTTTAGACTTGTTTTGGACTTCATGTCTCGATTCATTCAAGTATCGACGTGGACTTTTCTTTTATAACTTGAAAGTCCTAAATTACTTGAAAGTCCACGTCAAGTCTCGAGTCCTTTGAGACAAGTCCAAGTCAGGTTTGGAGTCTGTCGAGACCGGTTCTGGTTCTAAATAGAGAAGCTAATGTGGAAGTGTCTGACACCTGCATTCTCTCTACTGACCAGCAGGGGGCGACTCCTCTGGTTACAGAAAGAAGTCAGATTGTATAGAAGTCTATGAGAAAATGACTCTACTTCTCACTTGATTTATTCGTCCCATTTAGAGTCAACTAGTCCGTAAAGCAGTGTATGCTTGAGGGCGGGGCTACCTTGTGATTGACAGGTCGCTAACAGAGCAGTATACGCCAGCGCTTCATCACTCCTCCGCACTCCTAATATGGTCCATTCTGTTCACTGGTTGCAAAAAATCAAGATGACAAGTCAAAAGTCTGCTGAAGTAATTACAAGTCAACAAGCAAGTTTATGAATTATGAGCGTTATAATGACACAGCATGTGAACGTCTTCCTTTCAAAGCTTTGTTTTTTTACATACCAAATCATAACTTTGTTAACATAGACTTGACTCGCCTAAACTGGCTCGAGACTTGACTCAAAGGGACAGTGTGTGTGTCGGGTTTGGATGGCATCTAGCTGTGTAGCTGTAGACTGCAACTCCTCGAGTGCAAAACCGCGGCAACGCAGTCCGCCTCCCTGTGAGACCATCATGACCATGATAACGCTACTTTAGGAGCAACATTACTCAAACTGCAGTTTCACAAGCGTGTCGGAGATCTACGGGGGCCTTCGGGTAACGTAAAAACGTAAACGGGTCTCTCTAGAGCCAGTGTTCGGTTGTCCTTTCTGGGCTACTGTAGAAACATGGCGAACTCTGTGAAGACGACCCGCTCCCTGTGTAGATACAAACAGCTCATTCTGAGCTCGACAAAACACAACACCTTTCAGTTTCAGGTCACTTCACGCTGATGAATAGTTTTGAATATTATAATAACGCATTTTCTGTAAAACAAAGTAACAATCTGGAGATATGATGTTCAGTATTCTGTGTGTGTGTGTGTGTGTGTGCCTGTTTGGGTTGAGAAAGTGTTGCGTGTGGCTTGCCCATTTTATAAGCCTCAGAGATCAGATCACTGGGGAAGCTCTGGGCTGCTCACAGGAGTTTCTGTCTGAGCTGCAGGCAGCAGCAGCACTTTCTCTGCGTTTGAATGGATGTAACACATAAGCTCTCCTTACGCGACGCCTTCACCTCGGGATACGATTTCTCTCTTTTCACAGGGGACACGCATCGGAGTGCAGGCGAGGGATTTGTGGGAGACTTATTCCTTTTGACGTTTTGATGTGTGACATTTTTTATGTGGTACAGATTATTATATTATTACATTATTATATTTCGGAAATAGTTATTCACGATGATACGGGGGGGTGGGGTGTAATTAAATGATTAATCACCATCAGTTAGCTAACATGAAGCCACAAACGGTCGGTCAACTTTGTATGCCTCCAATGAACTCTTAATTAATAAACACAATGATAGCATTTCTTTCTCAAACTCTGTCTCGGGCACCGAGCGGGGACGCCTCAGTTTGTGCTTTTGCACTCAGCCTGCCTGTGTAGGCGGAGAGCTGAACAGCTGGGGTCCTGAGCATCAACACCTGATTACTTCGCCGGACCCCGGCGTCTGGCGAGAGGAATGTTAGGGAGTGTTCAAATGTGTGTAAAAGTTGACATTTACTAGGCTTTGAGGAATGCAGCATCGAGTAGCTCGGCGATGGAAAAAGCCAGGCAGCGTTTTTTTTGGAGAGGCTCGAGGTATTTAAGTGTGAAACAGTTCGATGGGTGCAGACAGAGAGGGAAGAGGAGGAGGGTGAGGAGGATGGGGGGGCTTTTATTAAGTGCCTGATGAAGACTTTGACGCTGTTAAAGAAATCATTACAGCCATTTCGGTGGCTGTAATGATTTGTGGACGGAAAACAGTATTTCAGCAGCCGTCTCTTGCGGGCCATAACAAAGATATTCCTCGCGTGATGAATGTTGTTTCTGTAGGATTTGAATTTCACCCAAGAGTGGATGCACTGAGGTGAAAAAGCTTGCTCGGGGGTGGTGGCGTTAATCTTCTGTCAGGGCTGCGCTGTTGGAGTCCAGAGCTTAAGAAATCCCTTTTGATTTGGCTGCAACACTATCAATCACGGCCTGATTAACTGTGGGAGCGTATATGGCGTCAATGCACGTGATGATTTGCCTGGTGGACTGACAGACGTTTGGCAAACTCTCCTTCTTTTGTCTCTTCACAAAACACAGAGTCGACTGCGCGGGGATCTTGAAGCTGCGCAACTCGGACATCGAGCTGAGGAAGGGGGAGACGGACATCGGGCGCAAGAACACGCGCGTGAGGATGGTCTTCAGAGTCCACATCAACCAGGCCACGGGGAGAACGGTGTCCTTGCAGGTTTCATCCAACCCCATTGAGTGCTGTGAGTTCATCTCCTATTTGTTCTTCAAAAATGCCCTCCTCAGTCCTTTTATATATTTATCTCATATTTATTTAATGCCTTTCATATATTTATCGAACCCCTATTCAGATATGTATAGAACATCGTTTATATATTTATCTTCTTTATGATTGTATCAGGCCTTCTACATTTTTCATGTATTTATTACCGCCTTTACGGTAGCATTAATGTTGCTAGGCAAACTTTCTATCAACACGACCAGGGGAGGCAGCCTATTTTTTACCCGATCGTGCTACAGTGTCGACAACACATCCGTCCGGTCAGCGTTTGCTGTCTCCGTTGACGAGATCCCGTGTTTAACAAAGCAGTTTCCCCTGTTTTTCTTAAAAGATAAACACTAGAATAACCAAGTGAAATAGTCATCATCACATGCAGCATTGTAAATAGTGCTGCATGTGATAGTGACATTTGAACTCCACAGTGTTCGTTCCATGTAAAGTCAATGTAGGCCTTGCTCGATAAACTCTATCGACTCTCTGCGCTGCACCAGAGTTGACCTTTTTCACTGGACCGGGATAAACTCCGGCACATCAACCACTTCACGTGGTTTCTGGCAGTGAGAGCTGCCATAGAGATGAAGTCTTATGAGGTAAATGAAAGGCAGTAGTTAAACCATGATCTCAGCCCCTTGAAATATACCATTGTCAGTTTCTGAACGACTGCCACAAGGCAATTGTTTCTGACCAGAATTCCCTCTGTGTGTGAGTGAGGCAGAACGAGGCGGAGAGATGTGGGGACGATTGATGGTTTCCAAACACAGAGAATTAGAGTTTTATCAAAATCAGAGCGCGGGTAGAATCAAATTACACAAAGATGGTCCTCATGTGAGGAAAATACTCGGGTTTCACTGAATCGCTATTTATGTATCCCGGTCAATCGCGATGAAATTACAGCTATATTTCACGAGAGAAGGCTGCCCGAGACATCGGCGTTACATTTAGACGGAAAACGTTCGCAGGTATTTCGTGGCAGCTGATAGATCATTTCAGAAAAACTGAAAGCAAGCAAGGAATGAGAAGCCAAACGGTGAGAAAGAGAAGAAGAAGAAAAGAAGATACTCTTGTAAACCATCCACCATAATTTGAGGGAAAACACAAATAAACACAACATGGAGCCTCTCTTTGCTTCCTGGCAAAGAGGCAGCATAACTCTGACAGAAAGAGGTGGACGTGCCGACTGTGATTCAGCCGGGGCCTGGATGCTCAGGTCTGCATGGGGAGTGGGTGTGTGTGTGTGTGTTAGCTGAACGATGAGGCCGTTCTCTCTCTCTCTCCCTCTCACAGCCCAGAGATCGGCCCAGGAGCTGCCGCTGGTGGACAAGCGGAGCTTGGAGACGTGTCCTGCCCACGGGGGGGAGAGGATGCTCATCGACGGACACAACTTCCAGCACGACTCCAAGGTGGTGTTCGTGGAGAAGGCTCAAGGTAAAATAGGAGGAGTTCTGGACTCTGAGCGCAGCTGTGTGTGTGTGTGTGTGTGTGTGTGTGTGGGTGTCTCCCTCTCCGTTGTTGGAGAAACCCCAGGACTGCCTCCTCCCTCCCTCCCTTCTCTCCCCCGCCGTCAAAATATCCTCCATCCTGCCAGAGTGCCACATGTGGTGCACATTAATGCGCCGTATTTTTAACCCAGCAGATTTACATTTGCAGAAGTTTCCATTGCCTGTTCAGCAGAGGAATGGATCACAAATGCAGCATGTGTTGTGTGTGTGTGTGTGTGTGTGTGTGTGTGTGTGTGTGTGTGTGTGTGTGTGTGTGTGTGTGTGTGTGTGTGTGTGTGTGTGCGCGCGCGTGTGTGCCATGCCTCGGTATTTGTTTCTCTTTTTCTTACTTTAAGCTGTTTTTTGGTTTAGAGGGAGAGGGAACTGCTCCCAGATGTTGATACGAGGAGGTTTACAAACAGCGTTTTCCTTGATTAGCTTCAGCAAAGCAACGTGAGGTTCGGTTTGAGCCGAGGCTGAGTGATGTAAACACGTATGATCCTATCGGCCCGGTGACTCATTCACAAATACAAACAAAACAAGAAATGAGGGAAGCCTTTGTCGTTCTACCTGTGAAAGGAGGAATTCAAAGCTGCAGCCCCCCCCCCCCCCCCCCCATACACACACCCTCCAGCCCTGTACAATGGAGTGGTGAGATTATTTATCAAAACAAGAAGTGGTTGAATGAGCGGCGGCCTTGTTCCCCTCATCCCAGCCTCTTTGATTAACCCTGATCTCTTCCTGAGTGTTTGGCTCGTGCAACAATAAAGTCACAGATTGGATTAAACTTCAGTTAACGGACGAAGAGCCACACTTTGTAGAGCGCAAGTAGCACAGACGGAGCTCCTGTTAAAAGAAAACAACAAAAAGGTTATTTATTTAATGCTTCCATTGAGGTTTTTAAATTAAGCTTTGTATGCCTGTCGTCATATTTTATGACATCGTTAAAAAAAAACAAATCCAAATCCTCAATTTGAATAAATTCAGCAGATTTAATGATCTCGTCTTTTTTTCATTAAACCAATTTTATTTTATTAATATTTAGCAGAATTATTTTTGTTCGATAAAAACATTCTGTGAATTTCTGTAATGATTACGTCTCTCTTTTTTCCAATAAATATTGATTTTCTGACTTTACAACTTTGTGGAGTTATTGGAAATGTTTGTATCACACGAGTCAGAAACAATCCCACGCAGCCACCGATGGCATCTGATTCTACAAATAATAATAACATTACTGTAACCTGAACTATACCTGCAACACAATGAGTACACATCCAAAAAACAACAACTGCACAACATTTAAATATTGATTAAGAATTAAAATGTCAACGTTATAAATGAAGCTTCAAACTATGCGGTACAATAATTGAAATCCTATAATAATAACGGAAACTCCATCTGCTGAGGAAAGCTACGGAAAAAGCTAATACGTGGAAGTTAATATTCACAGTAAAAACACTTTTTTTCTGAGGTCAAGAATAAACTTTTCTCTCTTTTTTTCCCAAAAGGCTCCACGTCCGACCCTGCTTGATTCGGTCACGGTAACTGTAGTTCTCCAGCTCTGCCCTTTAAAGTTCAACCCGACCAATCAGTGTACTTCTCTGTGAAGCAATTCACTTTGATCAATTGGACGATTGATTTTCTAGCAGCAAAGACAAATAAATGACCCGATAAACAACCTAACTTGACTAGTGGGTCAGCAGCTGCTCTGGTTCTGTTTGAACTCTCAATCCGGCTGTCTTTGGGGCCATGTGCGGCCCCTGGACTGGTGTTGATGGGTGTGCTCCCTTGTTTTTGATGAGGGTTTCCCCGCGTCTGGCAACCGCATCAGATTCCTGGGCAATCCTACCATGGAAAACACCCTTATGCCAGGCTTCCACAACGCTGCTTCTCCTCCTTTCTGCTTCCCTCCATCCTTCCACCTCTTTATCCAAGCTGCCTCTGTGCCACCAGTTAATCAACTCTGCGAGCTGCAGGCTCCCCATGGATCATCCTGGGTCTTCTTTCCAGCTGCTTGCCCTATGAATAGATAGGTAAATAGGCACTGGAAGTAGAGGTGTCATTAATCCCTGGGGTCAAATGGCATCGTTGGGGGTAATATGACACAATTATAGCTAGAAGCAAAACAAGTAATTTGCATATTTGTGACAATAGAATTTGGAAAGTTAATATGCTTTAATTGTTGTTTTAGTCATGCCAAAGCGGCGCTCTGAGAAGCAGTTTAACGATCAAGCTCATAAATCCAGAGTGGTGGATGTTGTTGCCACTAAGAGTTTAAGCGGTTCATTTGACCAATTTTCCTGCAAATTTCCAATAAAGCACTTCTGCAAAAATAACGTTCGCAAAGCTGCGGCAACGAAACATGTGGGCATCGACATATTGGGTGTTTGCATGTGTCCCGAAGCGTGTGCGTGTGCGTGTGTCAGGGTTTCCCACCCATCATTATAGGCAGGACGGGTCAGGCTGCCAACAAACTGAAAATTTCATTTGTTTGGTTTTTGTTTTTGTGTCTGATGGTCTAAATGAGGTTTCCACTTGTGGGGGGAAACGACACATGGTGTGTGTTTGTGTGTGTGCCAGTGAGGCCTCGTACGTCTTTGAGTTTCAAAGTCATGTTTTTGAGTGTTGTTCTTGCTATCCGTGACTAACGCAGAAGGAAATCCCCCCCCCCCCTCAGATACACACTCTGTCACCTGTTACTCAGCCACAGCGCAACATCTGAAAGCAGTAACTGCATGTCAGCTTTGCGCCATCGCTCCCTCCTGAGCCTCCTGTGTCTCGCCTCAACGCCGCCCCGGTAGAAATAGCCCGAGATAGCATCGGTTCAGTTGTCCCTCCTGGTTACAGCCAATCAGTCATAAGAGATTACTGTACGGCCTCGGCGCTGCAGACATCAGCCGGTAATCTAAACCCGACTCAATCTCTCACCTTGCTTTCATTTGCCCACGGCCGGCCCAGAAGATGCTGTCTCTGATAAGTCATACTCGCTCCATTTGGGGGAAATTAGGCCCTCCTGTCCTTTATTCACCTCTGCTTCTTTTGTGGTTTTAGTGTTCTGAGTTCTGCTGGAGGAGACCTCAGAGGTAATTTATCGTCTGAAAGAAAAAGGCTTAAGCTGCCAAAAGGCAAAAAGAAATGAAAGTGCGAAGATTGTGAGAGGACGAAAAAAAGAGTGTAATCTTTATGTCAACGTTCCATTAGCTGAGAAAAACAGACCAATACGTTTGTGAGATAATTGAATGGGGTTTTGGTTTGTTATGCTGAAGAAGTCCAAATTTTCTGTTTATCTGAAATGTCCTAAGCACCAAATTTGGACAGTGACAATGCAACTATGTTATGATACTTTGTCAAATGTATTACTATATTGTAAATTAAGAGTAGGCTTAGGATAGGATTACACTAAAGTAAAAAAACTAGGCTAGAAATGTAATACAATTAGCATAATGATCAACTAGCTTTCAACTGTATCTCTTTATTCAGCAAATGGAGCTGAACTGTAATATTTCCTATCGCAGACAAATGATCCGCCTCTCAGTTGTGTATTACTTCTCAAATTGGGACATGGCAGAGTGGATTACCCCACTTATGCCATAACCACTTAGCAGCACTCATAAGTTTGATAACAATTGATTAATTATATTCTACTAGTTCTACATTTTAAAAGATTTCAAATAAATGGTTGGTTGAAACCAATTTGATACAGACTACTATCCAAGAAGTGATTGAATTTGTATCTAACCGTTGAAACTAGCAACATGCAAGATAGAAGTGTCGGATTAGAACAACTGCCAACCTCCGGTGCTGATAAATTAAGCCAACAGGAAATGCCAAAAATTGCAGTTTCTCAAATGGCCACTTGCGAGTCAATTACTACAGCTTGCTGCCTGCTACAAAAAAGTTTGTTCTCTGTTGCTAATATCCCAGTTCATGACAACTCTACAGGGGATGCATTTTTATACAACTCACCCGTTTAAAATTATATCGAGGCTTAGTTACCCCTAATTTAGGGTGTGGCCGCTCCAAGTGACAGGTGGGTGCCATCACAGGTGGCTATCCGCTAGCTCTCTGCTAGCTATCTGAAAGCAAAAGGCACAAGGAGTCGGCTGTGTAACCTTTTCTCGATAAGTAGGCTAGATTACAAACAAGCCTATTTTTTTGCTCGGTAAAATTAGCATCCCAATTATTTTTTACAGTTAATGTGAATTACAGATGCATCTTGCTAACCAAGCTAGTCAGCAAGCGGTAGTGTTAGCTGGTTCCTTAGCATTGTTTATGCTAACGACGGTACCTAGCCTTGCAGGGCCTCACTCCTCTCCAATCCACCCTCTCGTCCAAATATGGTCACTTTTATGGTCTATTGTTTAGAACAGTGGTTGTGCTTCTGCTTCAGAACTGTGCAGTTATCTGACTGTAATGCACACCGTCCAGCCAATCAGAATCCAGTTCTGGTTAATACTTTATAACGTGGCCATTGTAGAAAGTGTGTGGATACGCTTTGTGTACTAGTGTGTATTACCTCTTTCTTAAAGATTGCGCTCTTCCTTCCAGTCTTTTATAATTAAGAGAGGCTTCCCCACCATGACTGATAATAGCTTAATTTCAGTGGGAGACCCTCTTGTGAAGAAAGCCCTTTCACATCTGGTCCGTTGCTCAGGACAGCTGCCTGCTCTGCTGCAGCACTCAGTTTCACTGTGAATTGCCACTTCCCTGCGCCACTCGCCACTACATCTTTTTGTAGGCGGATGAGCTTGAGCGTCAAACAGCCAATTGTGTCTAATTGTTGTCGGCCGGAGCAGCCGCACAAGTAACAGGAACCTGAAAATTGAACTGTGAGAGGATTACCGTGCTGCAGGGCTGCCAGATGGCGCCTGGAATTACCTGTAGAAAATTGTAGATAACCATCCTCCTTTAAGCCCCATGAGAGCTGTGGGCAAGATGACAGTGATGTAGCATGTGGTAGCTCGGTTAGCACCGCTAGCTTTGAGCAGTGGTTCTGTTTGGTGGGGAGGGCGCCGACAAAACGCCTGTTCCATTGCACTAATAGAACAATGACTCCCACTCGAAGCCGTTCAGTGGTTTGGCTGCCTCTGACACTTCTGAGAACAATGGCTGTTTTCATCAACAAATCAATTACAGCCACATCAACAACAGAATTATGTTCTCATAAATAACAGTGCATGATTCATAAAACTCGCAGGCCCGTTGGAGAAACCCCAGGGTTTTATTTTCTGGCTGAAAGCCCCGCTCTGCGTCCAGAGGACTTTGTGAAAGTGGCAGGCGAACAGCGCTGATGCAGAGCGGATGTCAGTATCTCGTCCCCGAATCGCTGCCATTTATCGGCCCGGAGCGCTCGGCTCCGTAGCCGCCGCCCCTTCCGCACCGCAGCAGCTTGCATGCGACTTCCAACGTCCACGTGTTTACAGAGCGGGAAGAAGGAAGAAGTCTCAGTCGTCAGTCAGAGGACAAGGGAACTCTTTCAGCATGCCACATGTGCCCGGCCTGGGTAGAGCATGTGTTTATATTTACTGTACGTTATGAGGTCTTGGGCACACGCCACCCCGCTGTTTCACTCTGGGCACCGAAGTTTTACTCCACCCAGCCCCAATTAAGTAGCACAAGGAGCTGTTTGATTCCCTTCATACATCCAACATGACAAATAACTGTATTGTATATTGTTTGATCCCCTCGGCTGCCATGACTCTGTACAGCACACCGCCGCTGTGCCATTGGCTGCTCTGTGTTATGTCTGTTCTGAGGCAGTAATGATTTGTATAGACCATTGCTAACGAAATGTGAATTTGCAAGACTTCTGCGAGGCTGGGACCGCAGCCAAGGCAAGTGGAGCTTGGGCGTTGGGAGAGTTGGAGAGGGGTACCGGGTTTATATGGTCGGGGCGGTTTCGGGGGAGAGGTTTTAGGCTGAGTTGTTTAACTTCCATAATATTGGATATCATCCAGCACAGTGGGCCAAGGAGTCCGAAATCATATTGAGCTGAAAGTGGGTAGGAGGGGAGCTGGAGAGTAACTGCTGCTAAGGTTCTTTCATTGGGATCGGTGCAGGCGCTGTGCAGATGTTGCCCTATAACTCTGGAACATTCTGTGGTCATCAATTACATTCCGTGGTTATCAATTATCCGTTTCGCTCTTTTCAAACAAAGACATCCCACGCATTCAAAGCTCCTCAACTCTCCAGAAGTCTCCTGGCAATAGGTAGCCAGGCACAGAAAACAAAGTGCTAAATTAGATTTTGCTATCTCTGTATTGATGTGAAATGATGTGTGTGTGAGGGACAGAGAGAGAGAGACGGGGGAGGGGAGGGGGGAGGCAGAGAGAGAGACATAGAAGGAGATCTGAAAAACATGTTTACCTCCTGTGGATTGACATCGACTGCAGAGGCTTCCCTTCTGGAGAGGTTCGCAAAGTGAAGACAGACAGCGAGAGACAGAGACGGAGAGAAGAAACAGACATAGACTGGCAAACAGAAGTTTTAGTCAAACCAACATTTTTTAGAGCGAGAATTGCTTTCATAGTTTAGTTTAGTGGGTGAAGTCAAAGTTTTACTTCTCATATGACTTGATGTTTGAGTCAGAATAGGATATAAAATCATTACAATGTTTTAAAGAAGTGAGTGGAGCCGTACCTGCCTCGTTGACATATCTAATATCCATTGGACACTGCGTGCAGGATTTTGTACAACTTCCTGCATGACAAACTGTTTTCCTCGTCATTTCTATTGTTTACACATATAGGCTTCCTGGCAACATGGTTAGGAAATGTTCTGTTTGATTCATAGTACCACACACTGGTGCGCCAGATGTCGTGCACCATGTCACCATTGTTCCCTGTGGTGCCCAGGAAATACTTTGGTTTTAGCAAAAATGTCCACATGTTTTCAGTATTTTGGGGGATTCTTCTTAAGGTTAGGTTTAATGCTGCAGAGTTTGGATTATGCAGTATGCATTTCCTTCAGTTGTCTCCTATGAAAATGAATTCTGACTTTAAACTCAGAACCCAAATAAACATTTCACATGTGGCACCAATCCTCTTCTGTCGGCTTCATTCTCTTTAAGGTGATACAAATGATATTGCTTCATCCTGCAGAGCAGCAGCTACAGCTCCAATCCACAGCTGACAGATGCTGTGGGGGAAAGAAAGGGAAACGGCTTTCCAGTGTCTTCTCAGACATAATAGAAGCTGTCAGTCCCAAGCTGCACCTCCTCCGTCTCTGCCACCTCACAACTCCTCTCCATCTGCACCGTGTGCTGTCTGCTCAATTCAAACGCTCCACTTGTCAAACTGCAGACAGCCTGTTGAGCAACGCGGCACATTTCTCACTTCATTTTCTTCAAGGAAATTAGGCCACATCTGACCTTTTTTCTTTAAACTGCTGTTTCCTTGCCACGAAACGTCACTTTCACAGTCTTTTTACAGGCCCTTTTAATGAGTCGGGAGTCTAAAGAAACTGCAATGGTTTCCTTGTGTCTAGTAAATTGGTAAAAAATATAGCTCACTGGGCAGAATGACAAATCAACCTCGGTTTTTTTTTAACAGGCCAATTTTCCGACGGCTCTTCTGATACCTTGTTTTTTTAAATGCCTGATCCTCTTTATTGTGGTAACTTAAGGGAGAAAAAAAACACATTACCAGAAAAAGAGCAAATAGCATTTAACGATCATTATACGGGGATAACAGAAAGATTCCTATGAGAACAGGAGAAATAAGAGGTTTGAAAGCTGAGTCGAGTTGTCAGTTTCCAGTCGTCGTGCATTAACGAGCCCACCAGCTGTTGGAGCATGTTGGGATTCCACACGGCGATGAAGTCAAGGTTTCTCTCATCCACGAAAAAGGTCGCTCATCTCTTTGCTATGACTCTTTTTAGGATTGCATCAGATCTCTCTCTCTCTCTCTCTCTCTCTGTCTCTCTCTCTCTCTCTCTCTCTCTCTCTCTCTCTCTCTCTCTCTCTCTCTGTCTCTCTCTCTCTCTCTCTCTGTCTCTGTCTCTGTCTCTGTCTCTCTCTCTCTCTCTCTCTCTCTCTGTCTCTCTCTCTGTGTCTGTCTGTCTGCGTCTCTTTCTGTCCCAGGTCTGTTAGACTGAGGAGTTGAGCCCACGAGTGGCGGGTCAGACAGTATGACGTGTAGCTGTTTTATATATCACTGATGTCACCGATAAAAATAACAACGCTCATACCATTTCTTCATTTCTGTTGGGAGCCAAGTAGGTGGATTATTTTCTGACTTGTCATTGCATAACTCTTCTTTTCTCTCTCTCTCTTTCAGACGGTCATCAGCTCTGGGAGACTGAGGCCAAGGTTGACCGAGACGCCTCAAAGCCTGTAAGTGATACATGTGGCTCCGTTATCGTGACGAATCCGGTCTCATTTCAGGATTAAAGCGTTGACAACGACGCAGCTGCTCTCAAACATTTAACTGAATTAAGTGGCAAAACACATTCGGTCTTCACATGAAAAACCAAACTGATCGTAGGGAAGCCCTGAGACGGAAGTGAAAAGTAATTCTGGTGCTCTATTTCCTAAGTCTGATCTTGACTGTTTTCTCTCCTGACTTGAGAACAGGATCATTTTTCTAAGTGTTGTTATACTCATTTTGGCCACAAGAGGCTGAATTGCACCACAGCCCATGTTCTAAATATGCCTCAAAGCATTCATGTTTTCTTCCAGGTGAGTTTTATTTATATATATATATGTATGTATGTATGTATGTATGTATGTATGTATGAATGTATGAATGTATGTATGTATATATGTATATATGTGTATATATATATATATAGTTATTATATGTACCTTGTGTTTAGAGTGCATTGGGAAATTGAAACCTGGAAGAATATGTGTCCTATTTAGAACATGTGGTAGTGATGCCCTTCAGCCTCTTGTGTCTGAAATGAGTATTACAACAACAAACACCTGACAAAAAAAAAACGAAGTAAGCAACTTGGATAATACTGGCAAATCCTTTTTTACACCTGTTCTTAAGGTCACAGGAGAGAAAAACATTTCTCTGTCACTTGCCTCTCAGAGCTTCCGTCAAATCAAGTGAGCTGAGAGTGAATTGATGTTTGTATCTGAATCCTGGACCTAGATTTAGAATACATCTGGGCGCCTGATTCAACCCTTTACTTTTAAGGGTCGGTTCAATCTAAATGTTAAAAAAAACAACGTAATTCCCTGAAGTGATGCATGTTTTGTTACCTTTGGACAGAGGCAGGCTAGCTGTTTCCCTGTGTTTGCAGTCTTTGTGCTCCGCTAAGCTAATCAGCTCCCAATCATATTCAGCGTACACACATGAGTGGTATCGACCTTCTCATCGCTCGTCAAAGAAAGCAAATGAGCTATTCCTTTAAACAATGCACACAGCGTTAATATGAACATGGGATATACACAAGCACATTTAGGACACGTATTTGTAACTGCGCTGTAGATTTTCTCAGTCCGGAGCAGCAGTGTTGTGTTTGAAACGTGTGGAAAAGGTCTTCAAAAGTTCAACCTCCATCCTGAGGGAGTTTGAGCTTGAGTGTGTCCCGTCTTGGCCTGAGAGCGAGAGAGAGGGGGGAGGGGGGGGGGTGGGAGTCTGGGAGACAGACGAGGGGATTAGAGGGTGTCTGTATGTGAGGCGGTGCACCTGCTCTCAATGCCTTCGCATTGCGAAACACTTTCTCTCTCTCTCTCACATATACAGTGACTGCTGGGACCCATCTGTCTGCTTGAATAGACAAAGGGCCTCCCTCCCTCCCTCCCTCCCTCCCTCCCTCCCTTGCTTCCTCCCCTCTCAGCCCAGTCTGCTGGACTGGTCCCATTTCAAACACTGACACTGCCTTGGACAGGTTTAACCTCGACTGCTGCTCCACCACAACGCGGACCAAACCGCACATTCAGAATACCTCACCGCCTCCGTCACCTGCACAGGTTCCCCCCCCCCCCCCCCCCCCCAGAGGAGGTATATTTGCGAGACGAGGGATGATTCAGTTTTAATTCTAAGAATTATTTTCAATTAGATGCAACAGATGACTCATATAGACTCAGACGAATGGCCTTGGAGCGCTCTCTTGAGGAGTCCAAGAATGCTCCTTCATGCTCAATTTGTCACATGATACCTTCCTCCCTCCGCATGAGAGAAATTACTTTTGTCAGGTTAAAAACGTTTCAGCGCTATAGCTTCGTGGATTGTCCTGCTTTTTGCACAAATTGTCTGTCCTCGGCGGGTTGAGATGATTTTAGGGAACAGATTTCGCCTGTGTTTTTACCCGTATGTATAAATTGACATTGGACAGCAGCGTCACGAGTGAAACGCTGCAAATATTTTTTTATCAGCTTTTTCTCTGAAGGACGTCTGATTGTGTTGAATCAAGAGGAGTTGAAAAGCCTCATCTGGCTTCGATTGGCTTTACGACTGCAGTGATTTAATACAACGCGTGTCAGCTCTCACCTGTAGGGTCGGGGCCGGCCATCCTCCGAAGCACAGTTTTGGAGACAGCTGATGTTGCTAACACCTGATGTAGCAACACCTCCAACCCACCCAGACTCATACATTCACTCACACATGGGGCTGATGAACGTGGTCGCTCCTGGCCTTGGCTCTGTCCTCGGGCAGCAGGAAGCTCTGCTGAGGAAATAAACTATCCGGACGATCGCGAGTTCAATTTATTCACTGTGCAAACAACTGCGGCTCTCCATAACCTTACTTCATGGTCTCCTTGTGGCTCCTGCGTTTGGGATTAGAACCAGATTTTCATGTTGTATCCGCCGCCTTTAACACACACAACTTCAAGCTATGGATTTGAAGGAAAGGAGACTAAGTACAATCTAGACCTCACATCCTCTTTGCTGACCTGCAAACAGAAACAATACTACGACAGCGCTGAGCCTGGAAAACATTCTGATGATCCATCTTCTGTTTTCTCTCCTGTCTTTATGACGTAAGAACTGGTGGAAAGAAGGTTTTGCGAGGATAATCTATAAATAATATAAAATAAAGTCTTTTCCATCTGGGATTTCACTCGACTCTCAGGCCTTCCGTAAATAACAATAGGCACTAATATTTTGGAAAAAGACAAAGCAACAACAACAAAAAACATCTATAAAGGAGTATAAGTCATGAATAAGCTGTTTCCCCTTTTGGATTCAAATCTTTTTCACTCAGTGTGGTTTCTTCATGTTGAGAGGGCCGTTTCCTTTCCAAAGCCACCAACAGAAATTGCTTTGTCATCGACATTTGCAACCAGCCCCTATTTAAAATAAAATAAAATAACACGTTATAGATTCCCAGGGGGCAATTCAGCGTTACAGCTGCACAAGATACAGACCAGATGAAGAAACCCATTTTTTATATAATATATTTCTTCATTTAAATTTTCTTTGTTGCAGAATTCACTACTCGTTGAAATCCCTCCCTATCGGAGCCAAAGACTCTCCACTCCGGTCCACGTGAACTTCTACGTTTGCAATGGCAAGAGGAAAAGAAGCCAGTACCAGCGCTTCACCTACGTCCCTGCCGGTGGTAAAGCTCTCCTCCTCACACACCCTCACGCTTAACAAGACATAACTGTATAGTCTTAAAGGGAATTTTGCATTTCGGGATGTTACAGAGTTCAGCTGCTTCTCCCGTCGGCTTTAGCTGACTTTGTGATGAAATTGCACCATTCAAACGAGACGTTTTGAACTGGCCCTCACTGTGAAAAGAAAATAATTTAAATCCTTTGATTTACAAGGCCGACATCACCAAAACAAATTGCAAAGGCAAATTAGTCTCAAACCTCTCAGTTGATTTTTTTATTTCCAAGGGACACTATCAATGCGTTCTCATCAGCAGGTGATCAACATGTGACCATAGACTGTATATAAGAAGTGAGCTTAGCCACCGTGACGCCACCCATTGGTTGTCGGCCGTTGCTATCTTGGTATTTTGCAGCCAGACTTTTATCACCGAATGCTGAATGAGACAGTTTTGGGCGACCAAAATACAATGAACTGAAACACGCTGTGGAACGTTGAAAGACTAATCCACGGACAACTCCCAGACCGGACAATGTCGTGGTAGCAACCTGTCAATCACAAGTTAGCTCCGCCCTAAAGCATCCCCTGCTTTATGGTCTGTTTGACTGTAAATGGACCATAATTTACTAGATGAACATCATGCTGTGTTGAAGAAGACATGAAACTAGAGATTGAGACCATAAACTCATATTTACAATGTTTACTGAGGTAATAAATCAAGAGAGAAGTAGAGTCATTTTCTCATAGACTTCTATACAACCAGACTTCTTATTTTGTAACCAGAAGAGGCGCCCCCTGATGGCCATTAGAGAGAATGCAGGTTTAAAATTGATTTCACATTTGGGAACCTGAGGTTGTCGCCTGCATGGAAAGTAGCGCTGAGCGACCACGGACCACAGGTGTAAAGGGCCACAATGCACCAAACAGCCTCTTCTATTAGACTTTTGTGCTGTCCTGACATTTGCTGTCACCAGGGTGCTTCCCACACTTTACATTGTCATACAAATTTGTCACCAAAGTAAGAGAATACCCCGTTATTACCTCTAAGCCCTCAGCACATCCTCGCTTATTCTGCCTTTCTTTTACTTCCTTGTCATCGCCGCAGCACTTCACTACTCCTCAGACTGCTCCTTGCCGTTCATACCCCAGACTAATGAGAAACATTTTAGCCAGCGTTTCACATCTGCAGACGAGAACAAACAGTTTGTATTCCCCCTGGTCTGGTGGTTTGCTCGGGAGGAACAAAGCAACACTATTATTCCTTCATTGTTCAAAGAAAAGAAAAAAGAATCTATAAAATCTGTGCTTTTCCATACCTGTACACTACAGCGACTGGACGCACAAGGGCGGGGTGGGTGGGGGTGGTGAAGGGGCTGGGTAGAGGGGGTGGAGGGGCATGGGAAAAGCATGTTATTTGAATAGGATACCTATTGCCAAGCTAAATGTAAACACTGACCCGCCAACTGAAATGTAAAAACCACTGCTAATTGCGCTCCAGGCTTGGAGCGAAAAATCCAGTGGGCGGTTCAAAGCGGTGATTCAAGCGAACCAGCCCAGCCCTGTACGTGGGTGACGGAGTGCCCCGCTGTGAAAGTGGAGCATTGTCCTCAGGACCCAGAGAGTGTAAAGGAGAGGACGGACCAGAGAAGACGGCTAGTCTGGTCAGTAGCTCTTTAAAGCCGGCTGAACAAGAGGGACAAGAAAAAGGAGAAAGTCAAGAAAAGTGTAAAAACAAAGCTCAAATATGTGAAACTCAGGTATAATGATGTCTCGTCACTTTTCTTTGCAGCAGCAGGTGTTGCAGATTTATTTTGGGACACGCGGCTGATTTGAACACTCCCACGCTCCCTTTTTTGCGGCAAGACAAACTTCTTCCTTCGCCCTTTATGTACATGTGCATCTGCCTCTCTCTCCTCCACAGGCAGGCAGACGCACTTCCCTCCAAACAGGCCCCAAATAGGGGTGCATGTACTATTTTAGTGCTGCGGTTTGTTGTAACCATCTCATCGCAGTTCCTCTTTTACAGCTGTTGACAGTGGAGGCTTCAGTAAAGGCCTAACACGTCTCAGTTTCGCTCCTTTTACTCTAATTAGCCACTTATCAGAATCAGAACCGTTTATTACCATTGTATGTTGAACATACAAGGAATTTGACATGACGGGAGGTGCGTAACATTTAACAACAATCAACAGTGCAAAGTAGAAACAAATTAAATTTACAGAAAGAGAAAGTAAAATAAAAGATAAAGTAGAGTGCACAAACGGACAGACAACAGGACTATAAACCAGTGAGATGAAGTGTAGTGTGAAAGTGTCGAGTGTGATAGAAGGGATGTGCGGGGGAGTGACCGGAGGGAAATTGTCCTGGGGATGACAGAGTCAGTGGGGGTCTCGGGCTCTGTTGATGAGCCCGACTGCCGACGGGAAGAAACTGTTCATGTGTCGTGAGGTCCTGATGGACCTCAGCCTCCTACCAGATGGAAGGGGCACAAACTGTTTTTGTCCAGGGTAGGAGGGGTCAGCTACAATCCTTCTTGCTCGCTTCAGGGTTCTTAAAGTGAACAAGTCCTGGAGGGACTACTATTCAGCCTGTTACGCCCTTGTACGTTTGAAATACCTGTATCAAGAGATTTCCCTATGCAACCAAAAAAAAAAAATATATATATATATATATATATATATATATATATATATATATTTGTAGATAAACTTCAAAATGAACCATGTGGATTAATACAATGCAGAATTAAGGGAGTGCCAAATGACTTCAGCGTCCCGGGTTTGATTCCGGCCTTGGGACCTCTGTTGAAGTAAAGACTGAAAATGGCCAGAAATAAGAAGCAGAATCACAGAACGAAGAATAAAGTACGAGTAATTTACTACTGAAGCTTGCATTTCAAGGCCATGCTTCATATTGTAATTTAAAACAGCTTCACCACAACCGAACATTGGAAATCGATCCAGTTCGGTGATGCAGTGGAGAAGCTCGGGGTCAGAGCCGGGCTGTCGTTTCCTTGTAACCGGGCTGAGGCGCGTGTTGGATGTTGACGCGTGTCAGGAGCTGCAGCAGATTGACGGACCACATTTTAACAGCCTCGCTGTCCAACATGGCCAGGACTCTGGTCCTCACTTTGCACCCTAACGACCATCCTCAGCCTCCATTTTGTCTTTTTCAGCTACATTTTGAAAGCAGCTTTCACGTTTGGTTAAACTTTCTTCTCTTCGTCTCAATGAGCGAGCCGCCATTTTTTTTAAATTGTGGAACCCTGCTGAGTGTAAAGCCCCTGTTGCAGCAGCACATTTCATATCTCACATTTAGCACCGGAGCAGGGTCCAAAGAAAATAGGCATTTTATTATAGAAGCAGCTGGATGTTTCTCGTGTTGATGAGTCATCACTTTTTCGTTTGCTTTTGTGAATATTTTCAGCAGGGTGGGAGAGCTCGGGCCCAGACACAGAGTCTCATTGATGAGAGTGTTTGTTTGGCAGCGGGTATCCTAGCCACAAACCCACCCACTCACTTGCAGGAAGGCTGGAATTTGTCTTTACTCATTCAGCGTCTCCTTTCTTCTTGTTCTCCCTCCCAGCCCCCACGATAAAGACGGAGCCACGCGACGACTTCGACGCCCCTCTGGTGTGCAGCCAGCGCGGCCTGTCCTTGCACCCAAAGCCATACTTCCCCCCTCAGGTCATGGCCCCGATGATGACCTCTGACCTCAGGCCGTGCGTGACGGGCGGGCCTTACTCTGTCAGCTTGGCAGCCAAGCCCTCCCCGCTGCCCGCCTCGTCCTCTCCGAGCACCAGCCCCAAACTGCACGACCTGCCGCCGCCGCTCTTCTCCAAGTGCCTCTCCGCCGGCCCGCAAGTCCAACACCCGGGCCAACAGTCCCCCATCTCTCATGTCTCCATCATCCAGGAGACGCCCGGGCGCTACCAGCTGCCCGGCTTCTACCCACCGAGCAGCTCCTCCTCCTCCTCCTCCCCCCCGACCTCGCAGCCCTCCACGCCGACGGACGGCCCTTTCTCTCCGGCCGTCTGCGTGACACCAGCCCATCCGGGCAGTGGCAACGCCAGCCCAGGAGCTCAGCAGCACCCCAAGGGGCCACCGAGGGGGCGGGGTTCCCTTCAGGAGGACGGCAGCCCGCCGGCGCTGGCTGTCAGCATCAAACAAGAACCTCAGGAGCTGGACCAGATGTACCTCGATGATGGTGAGTGAAAAAGTTATTGTCATTTTACAAAATCAAACTATTTTTTGAAATCCAGTGCACCAATACAAATATGAATAGAACAGCCCGTCCAACAATTACCAAGACAATAAGGTTTTAACTGCGCCCCAAAAGATATCTGCAGCTGATAGGATGCCACAACAGGCCACTGTAGGAGGAGCAGCCTGTTGTGGGAGGGGCTGTGCCGAAAGGTTCATCGCTGCTGTAGCGAGTCCTATACTGCATGTGATTAGAGGCTGTCAAAAGTCCAGCATTTTCTAACATCTCTTTACCAATTCTCTCACTTTTGTGGCTTTCCGTCGCTGTGAGCTTTCTCCCAGTCGTCTCAATTCTGAGGTAATTCTGAGGCAAAGAAAGCCGGTGGTCTGGTGTTTGATATATTCGTCTGTAAACCCAGAATGAGACAAGCCTGCCTAAATAATGCGCTGATATAATGAATACCGGGTTGTTTTTTTGTGACCGCTTTTTTATTTATCTCACAGAGAGCAGCTTTTTGTTTTGTTTTAGGAGCACAAACTTCATGATCTCACTGCTCAGGCCCTCCGCGCTCACCGCTGAGGTTTGGCGGGCCGCATGCTCCATGGTGATCTGAGATCAATTGGATAAATGATCTTCCCCCGGGGCGAGAAGAAACCAGTCCCCGGCTGTGTGTAAGTCCCGTGGAGGAAGGGGAGCAGAGTAGATGAAGCATCAATAACCAGCAGCTATCAGCGGCTTTGATCCGTCACTAAGCCCCCCCCACACACACTGAATCGTCTGGCCGAGCTTCCTGGCGATGGCGAGTGAGACACTGTTGTTGGGCCTCAGGCTGCTCCGATGCCGCTTCCCCTGAGCAGTCTGGGTAAATGTATTAACACTTGTTACCCCCCCCCCCCCCCCCGTCTGTGGGGATATTTGGCCGGCTCAAGCTAAAGATTTGATTACACTGACAAACTGCTGCTCGTGTCTCTTGAGGGTTTCTGCTGTTTAAATCAGGTGTCGTTAAAGTCTGAGTCTTAAAGTACGCCACCGTCACCACCATAACGGACATTTCTGAGGAGCTGGGCCCCACCGATCACACTTGTATTCGTTGGCACAATGGCGGAAAGTACACGAAGCATTCCAAATTTAACGTGGCTTCTCACTCCATTAAAACCTTTGGCAGCGTTGCATACGACTCCGTGCTTTATGGTCTCGCTCAGGTGCGGTGTTCCTGTGGTTTCATGTCGGCCGTGCTCGTTAATACTCACGATATTCTGACTGTTATTACAAATAAAAGTAGGATCGTGTATGTGTTTATGCGCTGTGATTTTCTATATCATTACCTGTGCATTACTGCCAGGAACCAAGGTTAATCATTGGCATTTATTTATTTAAAGTAGTGCAATTTAATTTAATTTGAGAAGAATTTGACGCAATTATGTCTTATTATTTAAATGGATGAACCTGCAACCACTCATCCTGTCCAGCAGCTGCAGTGAACTTCACTTTTGAATAAAAGTGGCACCGTCAGGTGTCTGTAATCAGAGCTGATGTATTTTTCCTGTTTGTGCAGCCCTCTCCTATCAATCAGAATCCCCCCTCCTGTTCTGCTCATGGAAAGTGTGAATGGTGCCGTCTGGCCTCGAGCCGGAGGTACATCGGCTGCGGGGTGCACAGTCCACCGAGGGAGAGGGAGGCCGGCCACGCTGCCATAAAACGTGCTGACTGGAGAGGCTTGCATGCTTCCCTTTGGCTCAGAGGACGGTCTGGGAGAGGCGGCCAAAGCCATACGTTATACTGCACGGTAGTGTGCCGCCGACTCTTTGTCAGCGGTGAGGTAACACGAGCAAAACATGTGCATTCTGAACGCAGATCTGAGCCCAAAGGCATTATGGAACGCTTTTTTATGGCCTGCTGTGGCCTTGTTAGATGTCAGAACAGTAGAATTGATGAGCAGAGACTTTGGGGGATCACAGGAGAAGTATATTTGAGAAGCATCTGACTGATTTTATATCGTAAAACTCACTTGGTTCCGCAAATCATTTGCAGCCACACGTGGGAAAAATCGGCAATAGTTTGTATGATTTACAGGCATTATTATCCCCATTTCACATATATGGTTGTAATTAATTATCAGCCTTTCTTTTCATGAATAGTTTGGACTGTATCTTTTTCAGGAGAAGGTCTTAAAGAGACAGGCGCTGAAACAGAGCGTTCCAGACACAGAGTGGATACAGGTACATTCAGACAGACTGTATGAGAAAAATAAAGTCTGTTGTGAACATTAAAGCACGTAAACATTTTCTAGTAGAAACCCAAAACACAAGTATGAGCCTGAAAATGAGCACGATATGTCCCCTTTAAAAAGTTCCGTTTTGGCAGAGACCACTTTTACTTTCCTACTTTATTAACTTTTCGAGTTGTGTTCACTCAATTTGTACATTTGGTGCTGAACTTTGTAATGGGGTTGAATTATAAGTAATTGCAAGGTGTTCCTAATATTTTGTCCACTTCACTTGAATATTTGGAGGGGCATAAATTGTAGAAATATTTTACAGTCTATCACAATCCGATACGACGACGACGGAAACTACAGCCTCAGTAAAGACCGCAGAGCTGACTTTTAAATCGATCTTTATTTGACTATGAAGATAAACACAAGGCAACATATGTGCTGTGTGTGCACATGGCGTCTGGCTGAAGCTAATTCACTCAGGCTTTTAGGTTGAAGTTATTTTTGAATGAAAAAACGTTTCGTTGAAGGCCTCGCCCTTTCTATTTTTCCGTTACCTTAAAGCCTGCAACGTTTACAAAAAGCTGTTGTCCGCAGACGTTTTCTTTTTTTTGAATAATACCTGGGGTAAAAAAAAATAGTTGGCAGAGCGTGTGGTGGACTGCAGAACCGCTCTGTGGGACTGACTTGCAGTAACCCAGTAGGAGCGTCATTATGTGGGCCAAGAACATCTCGTGGCTTGTGGCCTGGACTTGACGTGGCAGTAAAGAGGGTGTAGGGGGGGGGGGGGGGGTTCTACCCCCCCAGCCTATTATTCTCTCATTGTCTCAGCTCTGGTCCCTCAGCTGATTTAATCACAGCGCTCAGAGAGAGAGTTTTATACATATATATATATATATATATATATACTGTGTGTGTGTATATATATATATATATATATACACACACATATCTGGCCGGTTCCTCCTGCAGTATTGTGTTGTTTCAGTGCCGGTTCATGTTGACGCGTTTCAGCCCTTAATGAGGCAAACAGCGCCGGCCCGCTAATTGTTTGGGAGTTCCTCGCTTGTCGGGGTTTCCTGGTAAAGGGAGCTGGGCTGTATCAGTCAGGTCCAGCTGCTGTGGACCTCCCTGGGACAGGAAACCAGTTCCTGGATTCCTTCATGTCAAACCCCAACTTTTGAGGCAAATGTAGCGCAGTGCCTTGTGTTGAATGAATAGTAACGCAGTCAGGCTATCACAGACGTTTGTGAGGTTATAGCACTTCATTTGATTCTTGATTTTAAGTATGAACAAAGAGTAACAGCGTTATAAGAATAACCACAAAAAATGAAAAAACTGTCGATGGATTGTTCACATTTTTTCCATTCAGACTGTTGTTTCATGAGTAGCCTGTCCTATACCTTCTGTTCTCAGCTGCACGAGTCTGAAGTTCATTCTTGACTGTGGAAACAGCAGTCGAGTAAACAACATCACCACAAGGTCCATGTAGCAGAAGTGTGGACTCCAGTCACATGACTAGGACTCCAGTCACATGACTAGGACTCCAGTCACAAATTGAATGACTTTATAGACTTGGCAAAAGCAAAAAAGACTTGCAAGTCGACTTGGACTTCAACGCCAATGACTCGTGACTTCACTCGGTGTTGAGCCTTTAGACGTGAAAATATTTGAGACCTTCCTTCAAGCCCAAAGATTAAAAAGTATTTTGCTTAAAAAGTCTGCAACGAATGAATTAATTTCCTGAATCGACTAATGTTGACGCTGTTCATTCCCAGCAACGTATAATTCCCCAGATCCACTTTGTTTGTGGAGGTTGTAAATGGCAGGTGAGGAGCACATTGTCACTTGTTTCGGACTCGAAACTCAAAGGTCAGAACTTGGGACTTGACCTGAGACTCGTCAGGTTTGACTAGTCTTGAGACTTACTTGTGACTTTGGTCCTGCCTCTGCCATTTCGTAGCTGTTCTGGAGCTTTCTGTCATATCGCATGATCTTCCTCAGCAGATGATGTTTTGACCAGATGTCAGGGGGATTGTAGATTTTCACATTTCGACATTTTGTTTTCCTCCATGTGGACTTAAAATCTAAAGTTCCTTATTGACCCTGGAAACATCAGCTGATGAACGATCTCACTTTAAGGTCCATTTAGTAGCTGTTCCGGAGCTTTTGCTCACATCACAGTTTTATCAACAATGAACTTAGAACCTCAACATGAACGAGAAGTCCTAAAAATGTGAACATTTGAGCAACTGGGCAAACTCCTTTTATCTGATGGAGATCATGTGATGTGATGGAAAAGTTACTAGATGGACATCGAAGTGCGATTGTTTTATTGAACTGATTTTAATCACATTTCTGTAGACCAATAGACCCTACAGCAACTGAGCACCGTCTCTTTCAAGATCACACATACCTTTAAAAATAATGTTTTTTAAAAAGTTTCAATTTCAATCAAAATGAATTTATATTTCTCTGAATGACACCCCATAGTTTACCATCCCGCTCAGTGGCCGTTAGCTTGTCTGAACACCCTCCTGTCTCTCAAACAAATCGACGTGAGCGGAGAACACATGACACAGATGGCACACTGGTGCTGGGCCTATTTTTAGGGCTTTGCTGTGAACACACTTCGAGATCAATACATTGCCTTTTTTTCCCAATTAGATCCTCCACGTCAAATGTGACGGCACAATGAAAAGTGGGCCATGGTAACGGACACATACACAGCTGACGTTGGTGTCCTCAGTGCGGCAAGAAGAGAGTTTTACTCCCCGGCCTTGGTTTATGTCAGGATAAACTACTGAATTCTGTCTTTTTAACTCGTGAGACTTGTTTAGTCGCGTGCAAGCTGGTCCACCACACATGGCTCACGATGCCGCGTAAGGAAAAAGACCTGATAGCAAGCGGACAGGCCACAGCATGATGTCGGGGTCTGACGATGTTCTCAATTTACAGCCGTGCTCGCTGAGAAGCCATTGTAATAACGTCCCCCTGAGCTTCTTGAACTCAACGATCATATCCTTCCACCTCCAGATGCGCAGGAGGTCAAAGCCAGATCAAATAGAGGAGAGGAGGTCAGTCAGTTCAGTCTGGGCCGGGACCAGCACACATGGCAGCGGAACGACACGCTGTAGGAGGGTGGAGATGAGGTTAGAGTGTTTATTTCTTCTGGTTCACGTGTGTCTTTCTGGTTGATGTATCGGTTCACATGACTGGTGGCGGCATGCTGTCCTGATGATGAGCTGTGTTAGAAAGCATCCTGCATTACAATACACACAGCAACATTTCACCATGCTAATGCTACGGACCCCGACGGAGAGTTTAGGTGCAGTTCACCTCTGTTCTCTCCACTGTTCTCCAACAGATGGGTTCATTCATTCACCCTGAAATAATGAGCAGCAGTTCTGCATGTTTTAGTTGAGCCCATTGCATGTAAAACACAAATACAAATAGCAGAAGTTATTAAGTCGATTTTAATAAAAATTAGAGCAAAAATGGATATTTTCATAACTCGTTGTTTCTTGTTTTATGAACAGGGTTTTGATGGGCAGCCTACTCTTAGATTCATGAGCGTTCTTGACGGCACCATGAGTGTGTCTGTGATCCTTGCTCTCAACAGCGCTACCGCACAAAATATAACAACAACAGCAACAAAGAGCAAAGGTGCAAAAACATCGAGCGCAACTGCTGCATAATGGCGAGCGATCGCTGCCTGCAGGCTAAAGCAGTGTAGAAGCTTGGCACAGTGATCCGTGATTTCTACTTGATGCAATAACACCTACATTTCCTAGAATGCAACGAATAGCACAATCTTGTTTTAGCGTCGTCTCCAAACCCAACATAATCAACGTTTGCTCAGAAAACCTTTATCCAGAACCACGGATGACATCAAACATTGTGTGAACTTGGTGGACTTCCCCTTTAAGATTCAACTTTTGAACGTGAATGATGAGTTGTTGTTTTGGGGTTTTGGACCACTCTGCTAAATTTAGACGAAGTGATTCAGAGCACCTGCGTATAAATGTCGCCGTCGTCTTGACGAGTATCTTCCACACTGAAGACACGCTGCTGTGAATCTCACGCTGGCGTCGGAGTCACTTAACAGGTCCAATGTGTTTCTGTGACACGCTCATGAGAGGTCGCCGCTGCACCGCGCTTACCAAACCCGCTCGAGAGGTCTTCCTGTTGCTGTAACCGCAGTCGATCAGCGAGGCCAAACGCGTGAACCTCATGTCCAGAGTGTTTTGCAGCCGCACTTTGAACCAAGCCTCCTCCATTCCTTGTGAGGCACGCACACCCCTGTCTGCTTTGGTGATGGGAAGCGAGGGGTATTTATGGGAGGAAGCTGCCGTGCCAGCGCTGGTTCTGCGAGGGAGAAGGCTGCTCTGCTGCCTGCGATGAAAATAAATGTTTTAGAAAAAAAAGAAAAGGAGTAATTCCATTGTGTGGAGAGGAAAGGCTGCTTTTCCAAGCGTCCAGTCAGTCAGAGGGAATTCCTCCCTTGGTTTCTCCGAGGCCCGATCCGGCCGGGGGTGTTCCCCTTCCCCGCTCACATTTCTCATCCCTGTGAGATCTAAGAAAGGAAAATGTAGCCCCCCCCCCTCCTCATCCAAAGAACACAGCTGATAAAAACAGATAAACAAGTGCACCTGGATCCTTTAGAGACAGCGGGAGGTTGCGTCATCTCTCTTGATGAAGAAAGGTCTGGGGATCTCTGATATAAAGAGATTCTATTAGCTTGACTCAGAGGAAATAACAGATCCAATAGCGCTCAGAGAACTTTAAAGCACTAAACTATCTGTCTGTTTACATCAGCTTCGTTCGGCTCATTGTTTTGGGTTTTGTGGTCCATAACCGCTCTCATCAGAGTCCTTTTTATTTGTAGCAGTCAGCTGTTTTCACCACTGCACGCTACCTGCTAAGCACCAACAAGCGAACCAACAAAGTCAGCAACCAGTCGGTTATCAAAGTGGAACATTCAGCAGCTTAAGAGCCAGATATTAACCTGAAATCTGAACGAAAAGGAGAGTAAATATTGAATGCTAATGGTCTGCATTAGCTGACTTTTTAGCCAAATCCACTGTACAGGGTTACTTTTGAAAGCCAATAAAAACCAGTTGTAGATGTTTAGTAAACATTGTAAATAAAGTTTAGAAAAAAAGTGTCACTAGCAAGAAGCTAATTGAAAAAGTAGGTTTTCAGGGTCTTTACAGATATTACATGCGGCGTTATACTGTACATGCACTCCCTCTGCATGACATCCATGTGGAGGCCATGAACGTTGATCGCCCTTTTCTCTCTCTTCCTTTGCAGTCAATGAGATCATCAGGAACGACCTGTCGACCATCTCCGTCCACAGCCATGCGTAGTTTCCCGTCCGCGACAAAACTGACACGGGAAAGAGGACCAAAACATGTTTTTATGTCTTTTTCCCCTGCAGTTTGTAAATGATTCAGTGCCTTTGAGTTATGTGATTTGTATATAGAGCATCTGTCGTGCTTCAGTTTGCATATCTGACTTTTCAGAGAGACGGTTTCAAAAGACAAGTGCCTTCTTGACTGGAAACAGAAAACCATGGCCCGGGTTTGGCTTCAGTTGTTCTCCAGCAAAAGATTTTATAAAGCGAGATAATGTACCGCTTGCTGAATAGTGGCAACAAATGGTCCTAGTGGGATAATGTTACATGCTAAAGGACGGTGTAACTGTAGCACAATTGGAGAATTGTCATTAGCCACCCAAAGCTACTGGTCATACCAGACCAAGTGAGGCTGTAGCAACAAAACCCCTGAGTGCATTGAATTGATCAAAGGTGAGTTTTATTGCTCATGAGTTCAACTTTTCATTTGTAAAAGGAAGAATGTGTCATTTTTTTCAAAAGTTGCAGTCTCACTTTAAATCATCATTTGTTAGCATTAGCTTGGACAAATTAAGTTAAGATGATTAAGAACTGAATACATTTCCTGTATTTGCAACCAACAATAAGCACTTAGCCACTAAACGTGTGGTATCACGAGTAGTTTATTCCATTTAGGCGTCTTGTTACTGTCACTTAAAATCACAACAACAATGGCAAAACTTTTCAGACGATTCAAAGTTACCCAAACCTCAATAGAGTTCTTATGTTGTTATGCACTCGTGCAGTACAAAAAACAACGGGAGGCCAGAGACTAAAGTGAGGAAATCATTTTTTTTCTGTTGTAATACTCATCTCAGCCACAAGAGGCGGTAGTGTATCACTACGCCATGTTCTAAACAGGACTCGGAGCATTCATGTTTTCTTCTGGGGGAGTTGTAATTTCTCCATGCACTCTAAACAGAAAGGTACATATACATCGTGTTCTACCAAGTTATGACAATTAAAACTCCCGTGGAGGAAAACATACATTTGGAGCTATTTGGAGCATGGGGTAGTGGTGCTCTTTAGCCTCTTGTGGTCGTAATGAGTATTACAACTTTTTTTCCCACCTGTAAAAATAAAGTTGTAGGAATATTGTTGTCACCTGCTCTCAACAGGAGAGATCACAGTTGAGACCAGACTATGAAAATGGATCACCAGCATTTCATTTTCTCCCTTTCCTCTCATGGCTTCCGTAAAGAATAACGAGACATGTTGAGTCTTTTCTGCATACTGCCTCTAAAACAACTTCGACTTCGCAGTAAACTGTTGGCTGCAGTAAGACTGCTTTGACTTTTATCGGAGAAGAAAGTTCGCCTGGAAGCTATGCAACATGCAGGTAGTCTCTCAAAGAATGTCAGGGAGAAGGCCTCCAACCCGATGAATGCATAATAACAGTGAACAGCAATACAAATATATGAATTCTTTAATGTTTGTATTTTCATATTTATTCTCTTAGCATGTGCTCTGTTTATGCACGTTCATCATACAGCCTCTTCGACATGGTTGCCTGCATTACATGATCTCCGCATTAGTTTGCTCTCTTCTAGTCAAACTAAATGGGCTCACACACTTTTGCTGCCAGGTTTTATGAATATTTATGAGTCTTAATCCTTGTACCTGAAGCCATACTGGAATGTTTACCGCGGAGGTTGTTCGTGAACAACTCAAAGTTCTGCTTTGTGATCTATTTTTGTGTTTTTGTCAATAAAGAAGTCTTCATCTCTTTCATCTTATTGATCTGTTTCTTACCTTTACACAGCGTCTTCACTGTAACCACAAATGGTGAACAGTGTTTTATAATAACTGCAGAATATCAGTTTCTCACGAATCTTCATGATCCATAACTCCAGTAAGAATAAATCCTACTTCACAAACCCAACATCTACTGTTTCGCAAGTCTTTCTTCTTTACATGATGATGTAATGTTCCTGCTCCAGGCCTCTCCGGTGCGGTGGGTGTTGTGTTTCAGGGCACACTGACACCGTGTGGTCTGCAGGATCTCCTACACATTGAATGACTCAGTGCTGACGAACACTTCAGAGATTATTTGCCGTCTGTATGTTTTCTTTTCTCTACCTGACTGTGTCACAGCCGAACCTTAACCGACACCGAAACTCTGCAGTTATGGAAATCGGGCCGTGATGTTTGCTGGTTTTGCGGGGCTGCCTCGCACCTGTCTTACATCTTTTAGGAAAATCAGGCGTCAGTGTTCCTGAAACAGCCGATTGATCCACGGGTCACTCTTCGGTTTGGTCTGAGCAGCAGCTGAATACACCTGGTAAGCGCTGACTTTGCGAGTGTTGAATAATAAATTACATATAATTATATGATTGTAGGTATAATTGACAGTTCAAGGTAACTTAGAACAAGACGGTAGTCATGACACTGTTAATATTGAGTCTTCAATGTGTAATATATCTGCTTATATGTCCTCATATGAAGATAACATCATTGATACAAATGTATTGGATCAAGTTTCTTTACTTTCTAAAAACCAAACGAAGAATTCTGCCAGTACAGGGCTTTTAATTTGACTCTTTTATTTACAAACTCCAAACAAATTAGCTTCTGATCATTTTGTAAGAATCAAGTGATGTGCTTCATTCTGTCACGGTTCACGATATTAGAATATACATTTGGCTTTAAAGATCTCCATTTGTACCGGAGGTTGACTTCATATTGCATCGGTGTATTTTATAGAATTCAAAATGTATAGAAAATACTGTACGGATGTTTCTTTAAACAAGTTGAACTTTGAATCACTTTCGAGCATGAAATCAGAGGATTGTGCATTGTACAGCACTTTCATATTCAAAGATTCAACTTAGAAAAAGATACACTTTTAAATGTGCGTCCGTCTCTTTGATGCCTTGTTTCTTTCAGCTCTGAACAGCAGCAGTGGAAATGGCGAACGTTACCGTGTGTAGGTTTGGACCGGCCCAGGTCGTGGGTCTGTCACTGGTCGACCTCATTACTATCCTCATGGGAAAACCGGTGATCTGCAGACTGCTGTGGATCACCGTCACATCCAAGAAGACTACAGATATCCTCAATTTCAATTTAGCTCTCTTCCACTACTTCCAGTACTGGATCGCCTTCTTCCATCTAATCTGCCTGTTGGTGCCGACAGACATCCACCAACAAATCTCCAGGTTTCTCTTAGTGTACGTACAAATCGGGGGGTCAATGAGTTTGTCTTATATCTGCCTGGAGAGATACGTTGCAGTGATTCACCCCACATCTTATCCTCTGCTGAAGAAGTACAGAGTCCGGGAGGTTTGTGCCCTCACGGTGTGGCTCCTCTCGGTGCCCTGTGCGTCGCTGAGTGGTTTGAGTCAGAGCGTTCCCTCCATGGAGGGCGTGTTGGATCAAATCCCACCAAGCGTGATGGTGTTAATGGTAGCAATGATGGTGGTGTGCAGCATCACGATTGCGAAGGCGCTGAAGAAGTCCAGCCCGGGGAGAGACGCGATGCACCCTGTCAAGAAGAGAGCCTTTAAGACTGTCTGTGCCACCTCCATCCTCACCATGTCCTGTTACCTTCCAGTTACTTCAATACAAACCTTTACATATCAGGAGGAATTCATTTATGAATGTGTTCTGATTCCAGCATCTATCTTCTTGCTGTCTGTTGCGAGTGTTGTGCATCCAGTGCTCTACCTCTCCACCCAGGGGAAGCTGCGTGCCTAAAGCCTTTCTATGCGCCATGCAGAGCATCGATGTAGCAGCAAAACAACTAGCTGTGTAAATATATAATGGAGTAATATCTAAGTAATAATAATGATTATAATAAAAATAAAAATAATTGTTATAATAATAATAATTAGTGTTATATAATTATATGATAATGTTAATAATCATGACAACAACAATAATATTAATAACTTTATTTGTATTCAATCCTTTAATACAAGAAATGCAACACAATAAAGAAGGACCGGCAGAATGAATAAATAAAAAACATAGTAGCAGGTCAGAAGTAAACAAAGACCCTCCCAATGTCCCGCCAGATGCAAATTCAGTACAGGTCTCGATTACACCATGACAAGAAGCTTTTGTAACGTGAGCTTCCCTGGGCTTTGTTGATGGAGGCAGGCCGTGCGTGCGTGCCTTTTAAGTGAATCGGGGCAAATTCTGCATTTGAGCTGTCTCCATCTTGTTCTTTGGCAACCGTAATGGGAGGGTAAATAGAATCGAACGCTTATTAAGACATTTTTAGGCAACCAAAAATGCCTCATGTTGAGAACCGTGTGCAGGCAATAGAAATTTGAATTTCGACTTGGTGAAAAAGGAAAGGCAGATGATTTTTCTTTTAATCTTCTTCTACTAATATGAATAACAAATGGGACAATGCCATAACAACATATCCATCTCTTGAACTCTGAGTTAAGCTGAATTGACCTGTACGCAAACCAAGCACAAGTGTATTCTCACATCATCTGATTGTAGAAATCTGGTAATCTAGATTTGAAATGCATGATGGACGTTTCGCCAAAACAATACTGCTTTGATGGAGAAATGATACCATTGGTTTAATAAGGAGCCACGGCCGGTGGATGACCAAATGATTCATCATTTTGCCAGTTTCTTTCAAAATGAAAATCAAAGAATGAATAATGGAGTATGGAAATGATCTGATCATATTAAAATAATATGTAAATTAGGAGGACATCATTTGTTAGAGAAGACTTTATCTTGTAGGCTCTTTTCAGGGTTCGGACCACTGTAAGTTGTCCCAGTCAGGTCGACATATAAAGAAGTACGTTGTGTTCTTTCAGTAATGTTGGGTTTATATCTTTAAAGTGTAATCATTACAGCATATTGTGTATTGCATGGTATGACATTATACCGTAAACAAGATGATTATGGCACATGTAAATACAAAACAATATTGTGATTGCAGAATTATTATTGTTAGAGCCAAATATGCTGTTGTAAATTGTATTTCTTTGTATTTCTTTGTGTGTACATTGGGTGGCGCTGTATTCATGTCCTGGGCTCAGGTATGTAGGTCCTGAAATCGCCGGTTGTCTGGTGTTTGACCGCTATACATTTACTGTCGGTGGAAAGAATGGCATTTTTTGTATCTTGTTCCACAACAACGAGAATAAATGAGCTATATATCATTAAACAAACGTCTCTGTGATGATGTATCGAATGCAACACACATCACAGATAATGTAGCGTACAACGAGTGCGTCAAGGTTCCTCCAGAGGGAAAGACACCTCAGGAGCTGCAGCCACAGGACTGGGCTTCTTTAACAATTATATGACTACTTATTTGTCAATTCAATGGACTTTTGCTCCTGGATGATAACAAATTTGTTTTAAGGGATCAAACATCAAGGCAAAAAGTTGCTTTATCCCAAATAATTGTAGTTCTGGCGATATAGCATGACCACACATACAGCTGTCAGGGTAGCTTCATACAGTGGTGGATTATAAATAAGTACATAATAAGTACTCAAGCACTGTACTTAAGTACAAATTCAACTTGTACTTTTCTTGAGTTTTACCATTTTATGTTATGTGCTTCTCCTCCACTGGGTGAACATAGTGCACTGTCTACTCCACTACATGTCCTACTGTCCAGGAAAAAAACATGATATCCCAATTTGGGGATTTTGAATGTTCGTGACAACCAGAAAGGGTGAAGTGTTTCTTTATGTGTTTAAAATGTTTTCCTACTTCTTGAGTTAATTCAACTCATTTAAAAAGGCGTGTTGGATCAGATGGAAAATGCATCTTCATCAATCTGAAACAGGACAGCGACGCTATCCAAACATGTGATGATCTTATAGAACATGATGCATTGCTGCAGATTAAACAGCCCGATATGAAGGAGTTACAATACAACATACGCATTAATGCTGCAGTAATATTAATCCAGACACATCATATATATAGAATAGTAAAACACTGACAGGGAACATTTCACTGCACAGCGAGCACTTTTACTTAAGTACGGTTTTTGAATGTTGGAGTTTTACTTATAAGTGGTGTATTTTCACAACGTGCAAATACTAGTTTAAATAGTGTTCATCCTGTCTGCAGCAGCACGGTCTGTACGGCTACATTACAGCTTTTCTTGTAACAAATGACATGCTCAGATTCAGACGTTGCCAAGTAAAAACAAAACAAAAATGGTGGTAAAAATAAAATGACATTCAATTGTCTCCGCCGTTGAATATCTCGGTTCACACACGGATGTCGAGTCTTTATTGGCATTTCGTGTTGCACGGGTCCCCGGATGAGAAGAGGCCGTACACGCTGACCACAGGGAACATGGTCACGGCTCCCAGCAGGGAGCCCAGCTGCACTACCGCTCCGCACCACACGAGGGCGCCGTGGCCCTCGTCGCGCAGGATCAACCCGATGATCACCTTCACGTAGGACAGAGTGAGAATAAACAGGACCCAGGCCAGCACCTGGTGGAGGGAGACGGCGGTGAGTATGAAACCTACAATTAACTCCATGTCGGTTGCCTGCATGTGGTGTTTCAGTAACGCCCACGCGAGAAAGGTAAGCAGAGCTGAACAGTGTCCTACTCACAATGACGACGCCGCCGGAAGAGCCATTAACCAGCAGTGGACACGGACTCAGCGCTGCCATGCCCATTATATAAGCTCCGACCCCGCTTCCTGTCACCGTGAGGGCGCCCATCAGCAGCAGAGATCTGCGGGGAAATGACACATTGCCCATTGTCATTTTGATGAGTCATCCAAACAACTGAATTCGTCCTTTAGGTTTATGTCGGTAAGATTGACATAATACTCCACACAATTTATTCATACACAACAAAAGGGGAAGTTCAGTTTCCAATAGAAATCAACTGTGAACTCTTTTTTTTGGTCACTATCTTGAAACAAAATACTAAAAACTAATTAGAATTGATTCTATGCATTTTGGACCAGAAGAAAAAAACACTCACGAACATTTAAAAAAATAAGTTGCTTTATTTATTTATTCATTTTCCTTTTTAAAGGGTGTTCATGTTGCCGTGGCCTGAAGGTATTACGTTTCCGTGTTGTCCGCGTACACGTGTTCCCATTCTCGTGGACGCGATATCTCAGGAACACCTTCAGGGAATCTCTCCAAATTTGGCACAAATGTCCTGGACTCAAGCATGAACTAATTCAAATTTGGTGGTCAAATGTCACTTTTTGGCCATAAATAAAGAATTCCTGTGCTAATTGCATAGACTGTATATGAGAAGTGGACGTGGTCATTGTGACATCACCCATTGGTTTGTGGACTGCTGTTATGAAGCCTCGAGATCAGCGATTTTGATCATCGCCATCTTGGCTTTTTTACAACCAATGAATGGAAGTGTCAAAGCATCCCCTGCTTTATGGTCTGTTTGACTCTAAATGGACCATAATGTACGAAATGAACATCATGCTGTGTTGAAGAAGACTTTAAACTAGAGATTGAGACCATAAACTCATGTTTACAATGTTTACTGAGAGAATAAATCAAGAGAGAAGTAGAGTCATTTTCTCATAGACTTCTATACAATCTGACTTATTTTTGCATTTGGAGGAGACGCCCCCTGCTGGTCAGTAGAGAGAATGCAAGACATGGGTACGAACTACAACTTAACTGGTTGGTGGAGGTGTACAACTGTGAGGCGGTAATTCTAGTTTCTCATGCAAACTGAGGTTCTAGGCTAGAGGGTCTCGCAGGCTGCCCCGATTATTATCAATAATCTTTAATAGCTTCAAGGCAAACTTGTGATTTTGAGCTGTTGAAATCAAACTGACTAATGTGGTGAAAAAGGTGTATCAAGCCACACACTGACCTTACGGGGAAGAACATGGCGATGAAGCAGGCGAGAGGGTTTGCTACAGCAGCCATGGTGGCTGATAAGTGATAGGTGTTGCTCCCGTACGGCAGGCACGAGTAGGACTGCACCGAGGGAAGCACCACGTTGGTCAGAGCGTTGGCCCAGGCCAGGATGACAAAGATGTACAACACCTGCATCCAGCTGTACAAGCCTGTACCGAAGCTGCTCCTGCGCTTCTGGCTCGCAGGTCTGTACGGATCCATCATGGGCTTCTGCTCCGCCCACTTCCTGTCCCTTTCCGACTTCTCCTTCCCCTCGTTGGTGTAGCTGGGACGCTCCCTGGCCACGGACGGGTGGTAGTTCAGCAGCAGGAACGCCACCAGGCACACCAGCATCATGGCGCTGAGGAAGAAGAAAAACACCTCGGCGGAGAAGTTGGCCGGCTGATACTGGGCCCGCAGGTCAAAGGTCACGGAGCTGTCGGAAGAGTTCAGGGTGTGGTTGAAAGACCCGGTGCTGTTTATGCAGTGGACCACTCCGACTCCCTGGATCAGAGCCACCAGGGCAGGCAGCAGGCCGCTCAAGCCCTCCCCAATGTAGTACGTGGTCAGGTACTGAGCCTTGAGACGCATCATGAAGGGGAGGAAGGTGACGGAGGAGGTGCAATCAACGGTGGCGAGGAAGAAAGTCAAGACGAGCAGGGCCACGCTGCGAGGAGCGCCCGCCACCACCACGGTCTCCTTCCAGAAGAAAGCCAGCAGGAAGCTCGCGGCCATGCCCAGGCCGATGATCGCGTATATGACGGCCGCTTCGTTCAGGGCGCCGGGCCGGAAGCGGTGCATCAGGGTGACGAAGAGGGGCCCGACGTTGGCCATCTGGATGAGGACGGAGAGGTACGAGGGCAGGTACCAACCCTCGGGGATGTGGGGGACGACGAGGGGCAGCTCCACCCACAGCCCGTTGATGGAGACCCAGGAGCCCATCCCGAACAGACACGCCAACAGGTGGGTGAGAAGGGACATGTTGGAGGCGTGTTTCTAGTGCTAGGAAACAAATAGACGTCTATTAATTATGGTTAGTTGCATCCCAACTTTATCAAATGAAGTCTGACCTCAACCCAACTACGATATCGATTGCTATGAATTCTGGTACATGTATGCCTGATCCCCAGATGATACATCCTATCGCCTCTGGGCATCACTTGCAAGGAAGATTTGTCATCTTTTAATGTGGCTGTCGAACCAGTGTTGTTAAACTGAAGCAGCAAATTCCACAGTGTGTGCTACGTATCGACAGAGAAAGCAGATTTCTCCTGCTTACGGAGCCGTGCCGGCAGCGCCTACAGGTACCAGGATGCTGTTAGAAAGGTTCACTCGAGCCGATGTAAAAATCATTATCACAGGACATTTATTCTTGCAAGAAGGAACAGAGTTGAATCACATACGAAATGTAGCTCAAGGCTGCTCGGAGATCTGTCTCGGAGTCTCTGATATTCATGGTGAGTAAACAACATGCAGTGGTTTGGCACAGGGTCATTTACGTCACAAAGGATAACACATGAATTGCGTTTCGTACAGGCGTCTACGTAGAGTATCTGGAACATCACTTTAACAAGTCGTTCTAGTACAAAGATCACTTTATCGTAATCAGGAAGTCATGGTCGCAAATCAGCCAGGCGTGAGTATTGACGCCTCTACGGGTTTATTATGGCTTATTTAGGGTAAACAGCGTGAAGTGTTCTTTCGGCCGTCAACTGCTTCTTCATAGACGAAACATTTGCTGAGACACTGAGTGTCACAGAAAGTTTACACAAAACCATTTGAGGACACATCTCTAAACACTTACAGAGGACATGAGCTAATGTTAAATGTATAACATGAGCTAATTATTAAATGAATGATAATTAGTCATTTCGATTTTTCCCCAACAATGCATTGCATCTGTCCAGCGTCGCTCGTTCAGTGGACTGTATTGAGTCACTGCTGACGATTTATTTTACAGCTCTGTCATTTGGTAATGTTTCTGTATAAATGTATTTTCTGGAGAGAACTATGCTATTCATTATAAAATATGAGACAACAAAGACTGTGTTCATACACATGAGCTGTGCGACCTGGAGAACCTTCTAGTCGTTGCACAGCAGGTCAACTGAACATGAACACAAGGCGATGCAATTCAACGTTTATGAAGAATAAAGTTTTCAGAAATAAATAATCCGTGAATCATTACTTTGGGTTCACATCGAGCCATTCTCTCAATGAAAAAAACCAACGTAGTTCCTCAGTTAATCAGTACCAGATTATACAGTTCTTTCAGGGAGACATCCTAGGAAAATATTAGAAATTATTGATGGACCTGTAAATTATTATAGAGTAATCTTGTAATTATATTTGCAATATAAGAAGAAAACTCAATTCGTCTTGGGGGTTGACTGCATCATCGCAGCAGCAAAGAATGAGAATGAAAGTGAGTACAAACAATAAGACAAGTGAAGGAAATGTCAACGGTAAACTCAACATCACAGATTAATGTGTGACCACGAAGTAGCATCCCTCCTGCAGCACTCGTCAACGGCGCGGTGTGTGTGTGTGTGTGTGTGTGTGTGAGACTTCATCCTGCATTTGGTTAATGTTTACCGTCTGTTTAATGTGAACTGAACGCCGTTTGATTTTGTGCCGATTTCGCCATCGGCCACGTGAGCAGAAACGTGATTTCATCCACGGCCGGTTGTTTTCATCTGATCACAGGCGGGGTGTGGGTTAAACCCGCTTAAAACACCAAGCATGCCGCAAAGTAAAACATGGCCACCTGCTGCTCTGGCAACTGTTACATAACCTGAGGAAACATCTGACCGGTGCATTGTTTATTGGGGAAAGTCTTTGATCAGAGAAAAGAAAGCGTTCGGAAGAGAAAGTCCTCAAAGCAAAAAACAACAAAAGAGAGAATTATCTGTTAGATCTTGGAGCACAATCATGATTTTTAGTTCAATTCATATTCAGCGTACAGACATTAGAATATTATCTCATCATCAAATAAACATCTACACGTTTTGATTGATATTCTGTACAAAAGAGTTTCCCTGACACACAATTTTAAACCAATTAACTGGATGATACTCACATGCTGCTCGGTGGAGAGTTTGGAGTTTTCTGCAGAGAGAAGGAAGCCAAAGTCCTTTGCAGTAAACTCTCTGTGCGCGTGTGTGTGTGTGTGTGTGTGTGTGTGTACCAAGAAATGAAGCCCTCTTCAGGGGCGAGTGGGTGTGAGAACATGTAGCCAACCATGACACATGTTTTGTTCACCGCTCATTGTCTCAACCTTAAGTACCTTCACTGCTGGGACTTTGAGGATGATCAGTAAACATCACATGTTGTGTTTTGCAACTGCAACTTTTTTGTTTGTTTTTTTGCCTTGAGGCATTTGTCTTTCTATTTTTATCAGTGAGACGCATTCAAGAATTTGCTAATACTGCTTAAGGGGATCATGGGAGCAAGAGGTGAAAATGGCGGACAGGTTTTTGCAAAAACCCCATGCTCTAAAAAATAGAAAAAGGATTAATATCATAATATGTAGACAAAAATCCAAATGACCGAAAGCCAATCTGTGTTTGTTGAATTGATAAAGTGAGTCATCATATGTCCAATATTTAAAGGAAAAGTTCAACATTCTTGAGAAATAGTTAGTGGTGAATATCAATATCCCTCTCATGAATGTCGGTTAGAAAGAAGACAACAGCCAGTTAGCTTAGCTTAGCATAAAGACTGGACACAGGGGGAAATGGCTTGGCTAATTGATCAAAGTCCACCCGACTCAGAAATAGTCTCGTACGTTCCCCTCGTGAAACCACAACCTGTCTTAGTTTCACTTTGATTTCCATAAGAATAAAACAAATGAGATGTAACATGTTCATGAAAGAACTTTAGAGACAAAGCCAGGCTAGCTGTTTCCTCCCGTTTTCAGTCTTTATGCTAAGCTAAGCTAACTGGCCATACCGTCATAATTTGCATACAAACATGAGTGTTAAATAAACTCTTGGCTTCCCAAAATGTTGTGACTATTCCTTTATCTTCATATTTCACAATGTAACTAGCAATGTTCTTTAATGTGTACTTTATTTAAAGATATATATTTTTATACTTTATTCTTGTAATGAACAAATGGAAACTAGTCCAAATTCTTCAGATCAGTAGCTTTATTGTTTACCATTTATTTCGTAGACTTCGTAATACACTTCAACATCAGCAATTTGAAAATCAATTTTAAAAAACTAACCACGTAAAATGGCGAGTCATGAAATAAAGAAAAAGCACCTCAATCGCTCAACAACCAGTCCATTTAGAGTCACTCAGAATTTAACAGATTGATATTCAAAAAAACAACAACATAAAAACAACACGACGTTAACAGATACTTTTCCTCTGTAAACCTTGTGATGGCTAATTTCCACTCTGACTTATCTGTTCTTATTGTCTGACCACTCAGTGTTTTGGCTCTTTTTGTATTAACAAAGTGAATCAATGTCAGACATGGTCAGTAGGGGTCCTCTCAGGTTGAGTAATATTAGGTGTGTGTCTTAATCAAGGACATGATACTGTCAACTTAGATGGGGATGCAATCAGTGGACCAATTCAATGGTTGATCAGTGAATGATCACTGCTGTCCAGATGTGCTAGTGATGCGCTCCTCCTATCCCACCATGTGCTCAAGGCCTTTATAAGTCGTACACAACCAACACTCTGGGTCCTTCCTCCTTCAGACAGCATTGCATTCTGTGTGACGATTGAACCGTCTCTGTGCAGAGAATAAATACTTTAAAGACAAACTTCTTTCCTCTGTTTCTTAATTCCAGTATCGTAGGACTCACTCGGTACTATTGATTAGTTTTAACACCACAAAAGTCAGCTCAGAATTTAACAGATAAAAAAAAAAAAAAAACATTAATAAAAAAAATAAAATAAAACATAAAATGAAGACGACGTTAAATACTTTTCCTCTGTAAACCTGTCGAGTTTAATAAAGTAATTAAATGGGATGTACGGTAGCAGCATGGTTCATAACTTGCCTTACATGGTAGAAGAAGTACATAAGACGTAAGTTATTGTTATGTTTAAAAGACTGATGACAGTATCCCTTTGGATATCAAAACTGTTAACCGTTACTTTGCTTGGCCAGCCATTCCTTTAAGACAGTGGTTCTCAAACTTTTTCTGTCGCACCACACTTTGGAGGAAGAAAAAATATTCATGCCCCACCGCCCCAACCAAATTGTAACAAAATGGTCTATGTTGAATTTTTATTGAAATAACATTTTGTGACTCCTCCGTCTGTGCTTTTCCAAATAATAGAATAAAGAAAATTGCAATCACTTTTCAGTAAACCAGATTGCGTGTTTACCGTGGAGCATTTTGACGTGTACTACGGAGCAGTTTACAATACAGCTGGTTTCCGAGACAAATCTTTGTAGCGCTGCAAATTAATGAGGCAAATGTTTGTGATGTTGTCATGAGGTGAAAATACACAATGTGGACAACAACGCATCAACGGCAACAAGAAAAGCAAAGCCATACAATTAAGAATTCAACCAGCCAAGAACACAGATGTGTCAAGTTGAGTTCATTTGAGTTTGGCTGAAGGTCACCAGTTAACAGGGTCCCTTCTTAAACCGTAACCCTGCTACGCTATGCCCCGCCCTCAGTCACTAAGTCTCATTATTATGAGATCGTAAGTCATAATTATGAGATGCTAAGGCAAGGCAAGTTTATTTGTAAAGCACATTTCAACAAGGCAATTCAAAGTGCTTCACATAAAACCATTAAAAGCATCAACACATAAGGCAAAAGAAAAGGAGATTTAAAAACAATTAAGAACATTCATTGCATTAAAACATTAAAAAACAGTGCAAGAAATAAAATGCAGTAGTAAAATGCAGAAATGCAGGAAATTTATTAATATATGAATTGAATGTGGTTCAATTAAAGGCAGCAGCAAACAGAAAGGTCTTCAATCTTGATTTAAATGAGCTGAGGGTCTCAGCAGACCTGCAGCTTTCTGGGACTTTGTTCCAGATATGTGGAGCAGAAAAAGTGAACGCTGCTTCTCCATGTTTAGTTCTGACTCTGGGAACAGAAAGTAGACCGGTCCCAGACGACCTGAGGGGTCGGGATGGTTCATAAGGTAGCAGCAGATCGGAGATGTATTTTGGCCCTAAACCATTCAGTGCTTTGTAAACCAACAGCAGCATTTTAAAGTCAATTCTTTGTTGGACAGGAAGCCAGTGCAAAGACCTCAGAACTGGAGTGATGTGATCCACCCTCCTGGTCTTAGTGAGGACTCGAGCTGCAGCGTTCTGAATCAGCTGCAGCTTTCTGACGGACTTTTTACAGAGACCTGTAAACACACCGTTACAGTAGTCCAGTCTTGAGACCATGAGACTAATCAATAAAATATGGATACCGTGAGAGAGATAAGACTCTGGCAAATGCGGAGATGTGTTTTTTTATGTTTGTGGTGTTAAAAATGTGAGCTCAAGCGCAATATGCAAAACTGGTACCGTCTGCGTTCTTTGAGAAATGAGTGGTGAGATTTAACATGGAGTCTAATGGAGCATTTGTTTGGAGTTCATGTCGCTCTGAGGCTCTTTGAGCCAAATGTGTAAGTCCGTTGGATTCCACAGGCATCTGTCTGCGACAGCACAACATTTCCAAGCTTTTTGGCCAAAAATGGTGTTTCAAGAGTAAAAGTTGTGGGAGCTGGAGCAATTTGTTTGGAAAAATCACAGAATATTTTCCTGCTCTGCTCCACTCTGACGGTTAAGCTCTCACTTAACGAGCCGCGCAATACACACCCATTATAAAATCTGAAACAGACAACATTTTCCTGAAACTTAATCTGTGACTTCATGAAAACTGTGCTAGCTATCAAAATGTCCATTTGGCTCAATAAAGTGCAGCGTTTTGTCTACGTTTTAAACTTTGAATCATGTTTCTACGTTAAAGTATGGCTCGTCAATATGGGACCAAAGTTAAGTGTTTTTTAGCTCTCTTCACGCCGACACCCCATTCAAGTGAATGGAGAAATTTTGCTCAGTTTTTTGGGATTTTCGGGGGAAACCGCTGGGCGAATATCTCCGAAAAATAGATAGCACACTATTCCCGATCAGGCCGCATGTTTTGATGTATTTTTCACGCCGCTGTTGGCAACGCTGTGTGAGGAGAAGCGCTCCAAACGTTTTGGATAATAATCATGAATATTATTATTAAGCCCGCTGGATAATATACAGTGTGCTTTGGCACAGGCAGTTTGCCAAAGCACCCCACAGTTTGAGAACCACTGCTTTAAGATGACATAACGTTACTGTATCTGGAATGAGTAAAAATCCCAAATGACGAGTAAATAAACTATAATTCTAAAGTATAAAACATGATCAGAACCACAATCGAGTCTAAAGGAAAAGGAAACGCCGTGTTTTATAAAGTTCAACATTTTTCAGGCACAGAAATTTATTTGGCATGAAATCAAGCCACTGCATTTATGAACTGTATGTTTAAAAGTAGCTATTTTACAAATGATACACTTTTCATCATCGCTGACTCAACTGAATTGTATAAACGACTGAAGCTCAATAAAATCATGTTATAAGCTCACAATAGAATCAAAGCAACGAGGTAGACAAACATTTAAAAACGGCCACAAAAAAGAACTCCTACGTTCCATTCTGTGTGGACGCTATGGACGGGCTCTGTGGTTAGCCTGCCACAATAATTACCATATCGACTTCTCGTACGATATAGGCACATGACCGCGGCCATTTTTATGTTGTCGTCATTTTTCCAAAGAAATGAGTTCCTGTGAAAGGCCTGTCTGCAGTTTGCAACTACTATGTTTCTCATTAATTAGACTGAGCAACAAATGTGGATGAATAAGTGAATGATTGTGTCCCTGAGTAAAGAATGTTTCTCGTGGTCTCTGGTGGGGAAAAAAAATCCCTCAGCTGGTTTTTGCCACAGAGATTCAAAATACCACACAAAGCACTTGTGGTATTACTGCATCATATGCATTTTACATCCCCTTGGCCAATGTGCAGCATAACAATGCTTCCATTATCGAGGAATGTTTTCACAGGCCCGAGGCCTCTGAATCAGGAGAGGACTGATCTGGTCCTTCACCCTGGAGCCCCAAAAACTGGGTTAAAACAGTCAGTTGCCTTGTCGAACGAATGGGAACTATGTGGTGCAGTTATCCACACATTCTTGAGCCGGCTCGAACACTTGGTAGACGTTGACCAATGGGAACATGGTGAGGGCTCCGATAAGGGTGCCGGCCTGGATAGAGATGCCGCCCCACAGCAGGGCGGCGTGACCCGCCTCGTGCAGCACAGTCCCAATCGCCACCTTGAGATAGGAGTAGAGTCCCGTGAAAATGATTCCAGAGGTGACCTGTAGGGGGCACAAGCAGGTAGCTGAAATCAGTGGTGGGCACGGTGGACAGGGAGAAAGAAACAGACGAGGCTTTAGCGTCTGTGTTTTAAGGATGTGATATGACTAACATCAACTGTGCCTTCGAAAACCCGTACCAGCATACTGTTAAGTGTGCCGGCAAAATATGTACTGTGTCCCAATACATAGTACATTCAAATGCAGTATGCAAAAAATACTTTTGAAATATGTATTTCCACTCACCACTAAGGCCATGCCAGCAGAGGTTCCCAAAAGTGGAGGGCAAGGGCTGAGTGCTGCTAAGGCCATGAGATATGCAGCAAATACTCCTCCTGCCAAAGACAAGAGGCCCAGACCAGCAGAGGACCTGGAGAACAACGGGGCCCATTAAAAAACATGTCTAAAAAGTAATGCATGTGTTCAACTTCTCTTATATTTTCTCACCTCAGGATAACAAACATAGCGAGGAAGCAGGCCAGGGGGTTGGCTATGTTGCCAAGGACCACGGAGAGGTGAAAGGTCATGGGTCCATAAGGCAAACTGGAGAAACTCTGCACGGCCGGCAGGGCCCCGTTGGTGAGGGCGTTGGAGACGGCGAGCAGCAACAGCAGGTAAATGTTCCGCCGTGTCCAAAATGTCCGCGGCTGTTCCTCCACCCGCACCTGATCCTCAGACACCGGCGTCCCCCCGTTGTGCAGCTGGTGCGTTTCCTCTCCGTTTTTTGCCGCTGCATTGTCAGCCTCCTGTTGCGCTGCATTGTCCTGCAACCTCGTCTGCCTTTGCATCAAAGCCTGGAAGCTCAGAGCCGAGATCGACAGCATGACACACAGGAACCAGAAGAAGTTCTGCGCCGGAAAGTTCTCCTTCAAATACTGCGGATGCACCGTGCCGTTCACAGTTTTGCACTCCAGCTTGGCAACGCCTTGCCCTAAAGCCACAACGCAAGGGAACAAGGCGCTGAAGCCCTGACCGATGAAGAAAGTACGAATATACTGAGGGGGGTAGCTAAACATGTAGGGCAGGAAGGTGACGTTGGAGGTACAGCAGAACAACGACATCACAAAGGTGAAGAGCAGGAACGGCAGCGACCTTTCCGCTCCGGCTATCGTGACGGTGTGCGACCAGAAGATGGCCAGAAGAGCGGACGCCACGACTGCCAGCACCTGGATGCAGTGGATGACCAGGCGCTCGTTTAAACGCCCCGGAGCGCAGTAGTGTGTGATGGTCACTGCTATTGGACCGATGTTGCCAAACGCTATCAGCACTGAGATATAGGCAGGGAGGTTCCACCCTAAAGCAAGGAAAGACGATGATCCGTATCGGTTAAAAAACATATTCACTCTAGTTTTTACATCTTAAAATGAAACAATGACAACGTTTTATGTATATGCAACTGGTATCAGAAACGGTAAACTTATTTTAAAATTACCCATCCAGCATTTTTAGGCTTCTCTTGTTACAGTGATACTTCATAAAGTTTGGATTGATTTCAATAACAACGCATCTACAACAACATTTAAATAAAGGAATCTGCTTGTAAGACATGTAACAGCTGTCGGAACCCATTGTGTCTTTATTGTTAAATAAATCATTGGATTAATTATTCTTACGAATGGATTGACATGTAAGCAGTATTTTTAATGTCTAGCTGGTGGAGGTGCTGTTATTAGTTAATATGACGTTAATCTGACCATAACAATAATACATGTTTTAAACTGAAAACATGCTTTGTAACAACTACAGCTGCCAAATACATGTAGTGGAATAATAAGTTGAATGTTCCCCTGTGAAATGTACTGAAAAAACATGAAGTAACGCCATTATTAAATAGTTTAAACTGACCTAACCGACAGAAACACCTGCTTGAGTTGAGCACTCGAATGATTTTATTCCATCACTGAAAAGAGGAAACGTGTTCTGGTTACTATTTGTATTAATATATACTATTAACGTTATAGCCGTAACTGCCATGTCCTTTACATATTTACATGTAACGTTAGTATTTCCTAATCCTGATGTTAGAAACGATCACAGTAACGTTACACCTGCAGTAACGTTAAGTACACCTACCGCTAACGTTAGCTAGAAGTGGCGTTCATGTTACAAGCTAGCGTCGCAGGGTTTCACCTCACGTTAACTGAAGACACCACCAAATATTGAATGATAAACAAAAGGGTCAAAATGAGGTGACTATGTTATAACAAAAGATTTAAACTAATAGGCCAAATCCAGATAAGGTGAACGTCTGTTATCTCTCGGAACGGACCACTGACCTTCGGGCAGCACGTTGACTATCACCGGGAGCTCTATCCAGAGACTGTTGACGGACACCCAGGAGCCCATGGCGAACAGAGCCACCAGCCCGTGGGTCACCGCTGCACTGCTCCACCAGCTACCGGACATGGTGAAGCTTACTCCGGCCAAAAGAACGAACACAATGCTGATAACATGTTTGGGTTAAACAATGAGTGCGTTCTTCACATTCATGCTGCCCTGACTTGAAGAATGGTGGACACTTACGCAAAGTTCCCGCACCTTCTGTTGCCTTCGCTGCCACCACTGTTACAGAAACTCCTCATGAGCTGTGACATAGGATGTGGGCGGGGTCTCCGGGATAACTCATAAAAAGCATTTTCTTTCCCCTAAAAAAGGTTAAACTTGCAACTTTTATTTGACAGTTCATTGCTGGATATGATTCATGCACAGAGTAGCTGTAAATATGTTCATATTTTCTGTGGTGACATCTATCAAAGCTGTCTTTTGCATAAAAAGTAATATTGAGTAATATTTGATTCAAATATTGAATCAAATGGCTGTTAATTTTGACGTGCAGGGACTCTAAGACTCATAGTGGGCTTGGTTTATTTAATAAATACACTAATCAAGGCCTTAACATTTGGCACAGTGTCAATAAGCCCCTCTTTCCTTGAGTTCCTCAGTGTCACCTCTTCTATTAACTCGTCATGTGATCCCACCACAAATACCCGTTGAATCTGAGAAACAGAAGTTACATCAACCAAAACCCTGACAGATGCTGGAAAATTAACTTGCGGCGTTTTGAAAGACTGAACTCTTGTCCCAATAACTAGACATTAGCTTATCACAGGTTGACAGAGTAAACATCAACAAAATACAGACAAAGATGTTTATTCTGTCAGTGGTTCATACAGCTTTTAAGTCAGCAGTGATTATTGACTGACCTTGAATAAAAATATAAGGCTCCTTCTCATCAACAAAAAAAGTTAATAAAAAGCCTCGTTTCAATACAGCACCATGCAAATTATACGGCAATATCAAAAGTATACCAGCCACAAAATCAGACTTAATAATTTCAACTATTGGCATTGACGATACAGTGTGTAACACACACGACAGCTGAATCTGGTATCGAGAGAATAATACATATCATTTGTGTGAAAAGATTGAGGTCATTGTGTGTATTTTTGATTACTTTGCAACTATAAAAATCATATGAGGAAATCAGGCCATAATTCCCCTCCCTCAATATCACACTTTATTTTTTTGATGCAAAGAAAGCCCTCATGTGCCGCCATTTTCACTCAAACCAGCTGCAGCATCGGTCACGTCTTGGAGCACGCGCTTTATTTTCGTCCTTCTAGGCTCCAAAACGAGAGAGTACCCAGGTTTGACTCGGGGAAGCGAGAGCTTCAGCTTCATCACCATATGTGTGGAGTTGTTGAAGACGCCGTACAAGTTCCGGTCCGTGTTGTTCAGAACTATCTTCTGGTACAAGACCTCACAACGGACTGCTTCCCGCTTTTCAGCTCGGGGTTTCCCATCAAAGCGCAGCATCATTTTGTCCACATCTGGCTGTGACTTGCACGGCCCCCCGTTTCTGCTCACCGTGGCTATTATGTAGTCCCTATCCATGTTCTCCTCGCGCACTTCGGGTACCTTTGGTACCTTTTCTTTTTTAACACTTGGACCTTTCTTCATCTGCGGACTGAGAGCGTCTTTCTGGCCAATTTGGGTGTTATTTTTCTTCCACTGACAGGAAGCTTCATCGGCGCTGCAGTCAGATGAACCAGATCGGCCATCATCTCCCTGAGAACTTTCCAAGCTCTTGCGCGGGGAGCGCTTGGAGGACTTTGGGGCGCTTGGTTTTTTTTCCTTCTTACAAGGGTACGTCTGGTTGGAGGGATACTCTGCCATCAAGACGGAGAACGTGCAACTCACCATTTGTAAACTCAGATCTGGTGATGGGACTTTAGAAAATGTTCCTCCTGGCAGGAAATCCTTGAGGTGTTCCTCAGTGACGGCAGCAATCACCTTAACCAACCTCTTCAAGCAAGATCGGATTAAGTCCCTGTTCGTGTGCCACTGGCCACAGAAATGAAACACTCCATCAAAGGTTTTCTCCTGCAACGGGAACTGCAGAAAAACATTCGTGGTCCCTTCAGGTTCCAGCAGTGTTGAAGGATCTTTGGACCAATCGAGGAACTTTTGGTAGAGACAGAGCATGTACTGGCTGTAGAGAGAGTACTCGCCTCCGCTTTTCAGGAGCTGCCAGTAAGGGCCGAGGATTTTGCAGTAAACGATGGCCAGAACACACACAAGGCTTTGTATCATAGAGTCGTTGGCATCAGCAGCAACACACTCCAAAATAATATTCGGGCACTCGTCATTGAACATCGACAGCAAATCGGAGAAGAAGAGAGCCATCTCTTTGTGATGGTGGATGAGACCCGCCGCAGCTTGGAAGTAGTTTGTGAATCGGTTTGACTGATTTACTGCCAGTCTGGAGGGGTTTTTCTTCTCCTCACAGAAGGCTATCCAGTGTTTCCTGTAGTTCTGCGTGCCGGGGATGCTGGTGCTCAAGACATCACAAGCCATGTGGATGTAGCGCGAAGTGGCACTTTCGGACAAATTCACAAAGTTCTTGAATTTCGGAAGCTTGTCACGGCCGAGTTTCTCTCCAGTCGAAAGAATGATCTCTTTTTCAAAGCCCATGATCTGCTCCTCCACGGCGTCGTGCATTTTGACGAGGAAATTGGCGTTGTAGTTTAAAAACACCACAGGGTAAACGAGTGACATGTCCCCACAGAGCGCGTCCAGTTTTTTCTCAAACTCGGCCATGGCCGGATGCTCCTTGCATGTGAGAGCATACTGATTTTTGAGGAGATCCAAGCAAACTTGCCTGCACACTTCGTTCTTCTCACCGTACATACTCGACAGCTTTTGGACAGACACCATGGCAATGTCGAGCAGGTTCAGCGACTCTTGTTTTTCACCCGAGGTGTCTTCCCCACTGCTGGATTCATCAAAGTCCTCATCGCTTTCATCGCACGCAGAGTCATCATCTTGCAGTGTCATTTTCCTCACACCTTCACTGTTCATCTCGGACTCTTCGTCTTGCATGATCTCATAGCTCTCGTATTCCTCCTTGATTGTAACTTTTTCATGTCGTATGACGTCCTCTCTTTTCATACGTTTCTTCACAATATATCGTGTCGCCCTTTGCCGCACAAGTTCAAATGGGCTCTGAAGCACATTTTCCATCGCCGCGTTCCTCCTGTGACTCCTTGTCTCATAATTGCGGTAATGCAGTTTTAACTTTTTTATCTTTGCCCGTAGGACTTTATATGCCTTTTGAATATCCCCATTCTTACAGAAGTCAGAGTTGAAGTTTCTAAGCCAAGTGACTAAAACAACTGGTGCGAGTTTCTCCCTGGTAACAAAGTTGCTCAACTCCAAAATCAATCCATTTGTGACTTCGATTGACTGCGCTCGCTCTGAAAAATCCCTAATTTCCAAAAGATGTTGCCGTTCAACTCCTATGCTGTCACATATCGGGCCGACAAAGTTAAAGTTGGCGTCTGATCCCAGAAAGGTCAGCCTCGCATCACTTCCCAGACTCAACGTCGTTGCGATGCCCCTTTCAATCAAACGACGAAAGTCAGCCGACTGATGACTGGGGAAGATTTTCGTGAGCCAATATACAATGGCCATCCACGGAAAATTATTGTCCTCTCTCATAAGTCCTACTTGAATCAAAAGTCTGTTCTTGCATGGCGCCTTTTCCAGCTCGAGTCCTTCTCCCGATTGAGGACCAATGAAGTCGGCAACAAGCTTCCAATAGTACTCGTCTCCTGAGAAACAGAAAAGTGAGCAGAAAGGTAGTGCAACAAGGTTGCTAAAACATTGTGTAATTGTACTCTGTTAAATGTATTTATTTATGCTTTCGGAAAAATAACAATGTAACCACTCAAGATGCAAAGTTTTCTGTTGGTATTTGGATTATAAAATACAACAATGCTAAAACAAAGTAAAGTATTGTGTTATATATAGAGAATTAGGTCATATAGCATTGTTACTAAATGGCCATTTTACTTACTCAGATTAGCTTCAGTTACAGCTGCTTTACCACAAAGAGAGAAATCCTGTCTCTCCTCCATTGTGTGCTATTTTAAAAGAGAAAGACAAAAAGTTGCACTCATCAGCATCCAGAAGTATAACAATTTAAAGAAGAAAGGGGGTGTGTGCAGAAAGACAACTGTCCTCTATGTGTAATCTACCTAAAGGCTGATTGAAACTTACGTGTGTGAAATTGAATGGTTCAATTGAGATTTGTGTTTTTGATGTCCACCATCCTTTTGTTTCCCATGTATTACAGTTAAAGATAGGTAGTTTTTCATTAAGTTTGTCACAGTTTTAGGTTCATTCAATCTCAAAAAGCAGAGAAAACTAAAATCTGGAAACCAATACCAACAGTAGGAGGACAATAATGCTGTTAAGTACAAGTGCGTCCCGCACTAGCAACAAGTAACAAGCAAGTAACAATTACTTGTGTTTTTCAGTCAGTGTTTCATACAGTGTGTGTGCTCCTGAATGGCAAAGAGGTGAAACAAACCAGGATCAAGAGTCATACTTTCAGTGTTGTCCTGTTGATAAAACCCTTCAGATAAAATGCCTCCCCTCAGCATTAGTGTGCACAACGACACCACAGTGAAGCAACTATTCTCCTTCCCTGAAAAAGAAAATAAATTGTGAACGTGTTTCATCATTCCAGTTAACATCAATGTTGCTAAATTGTCTCTAAAGGTGTTAGTAGTTGAAGTGGTGCTGTTGAATGGTATTGTGTTGTAGTGAGAGGTGTAAATTAAATTTGGTCTACCCTCATTGATATACAGAGGAGGGTCAAAGTACTAACAAACGCCTCTCATCGTAACAGACCACAGTTCAACAGCACCGCGAACTACAGCTTCCAAAATTAATGTTCAATCGGCACCTCTCCCAAACAGTTTCATCATAACTCCTATAAGCACTATAACCGTCATGAGGGTTTACTGCAGGACCGTTGTATTAGACTGCATCGTTTTATAAAAGGTATACACTGGAAATGAGTGAACATGTGGCTTATTCTGCGTACATGTGGGTTATGTTGTGCCCCCCACAACCCCTGGATATTCTTTATTAGCTGTACTCGTGCGACAATAATACTTTCATTTCTTTCCCATAAAAGGTATATCTAAACAACAGCCCAATACAGTCGGTGTGGTTTACTGGCGCTAACAAGATTCAGAACGTTACAGAATGCAAGCATTGAGGCTACATCTGCAGATCAGTGCTAATGTTGCACTAGCTACCTCTGCATGCTATGTTAGCCTTTTTTGTAAGCAACTTGCTAGTGTTCGTACCAACTTTGCCTGCATGATATACAGCGTACTAAACTACAATACTCCGTGAATAATACCAGAGCAGAAGCATAGTGTTGCATGCTGTAGCATTTTCAAATTATTTTAAATGTACGTGCAGTAAAAGTGGCATTTAAAATCGTAAATTCTTACCCAGAAACTACACCGTCGAGAAACTCATCTTCGTTCCTGATCTGGACAACACAGCGTGGTGAAGTCAACACAGAACAGTGAGCCGGTCAGTGATTGGACAGTTTTATAGAAGGCGGGCTGTTGTCGAGATTTCCACCAATCACAGAGGGGATGTGAAATGCATTGTGGGTCTACTACTGAGACTGGAGCTGGAGGTTGCAAGCCGCTTAGCAGCAGGTAATGCAAAAATACCAACAGAATACTATTTTATATTTTCAGAAAATATTGCTTTTAATTGTGTTTGTTGTTGAACTGGCAACAGCTGATATGCCATTGTTGTGCTACGTTTCGTTAAGCTGCATGGCGACTCAGTAACTAAGTTAGCTAACTAACCAGCTGTAATTGTACGTATCGTTAGCTTAGTTGACATTAACAACCTATTTGATTCCTTTAGCTAACTGCTAGTTAACACATCCGGGTTGCCAGACATTCATGCTATGATGTGTAACGTTATATGTTTAGTTTGTATTTAACGCCTCAGAAAACGTTGTATTATCATGCGTTATTAACTAGCAACATCTTGAATGGATGTGACTGTTTGGTCTTCAGTTTACAAACAATCGAGGATGCGCACGCAGGTTCCAAACAGAAAACACATCAGAAAACGATGAAGTCAGTGTGTAGAAGACGTAAACTTGTCTTCGTCTTCCATTATCAAAATCATTTTTTAATACGCTGAACGTTGGTAGACAACAAAAACATTAACCACGGAGTCCCACCGTATCCTAGACTACAAATGGTCAGCACAGGGTTACACACAATACATACTGGTAGATTGAACAACACTCCCCACTGTGTATCATTATATTTGCACTTTTATAGTTTCACTAACGCAGAGTAATGCAATAAGGTCAGAACCATGAAATAACATAAAATAGAAAAAAAGTAACCTCGAAATCCCTTTATTTGCCTGCAAAATATAGAAATATGCTATATAACGTTCTTGGAGATACAGACTGATCTCATTCTTATTCTATTTTCAGATGCCGATGTCCGTCAATGATTTTCTTTGAATGAAGCTCTGGATAAAGACTTAATTAGCAGCACACGATGGACTCCCCAGAAGCAGAGGCTTCAACCCACAGTGAGAGAAGAGAGGACACCGCGCCAACCACATCAAATACCTCAGGCCAAGGACCAGATGGACCAACAAAGCCAAAGAAGGCGTCGTTGAAGAGGACCAATTGTAAGCCTACAGATGCAAAAGCCAAGAAGCATAAAAAGGCCAGAGTCTCCAGGCCTGCCCAGCCTGGCTACACTGTCCATCAAGGGGAAGACATGCTTCTTGTCATATCGAGTTCTACTTCTCAGTACGAGGGTCCAGCCTGGACCCTCCAAAAGAAGGGAAGCAAAAAGAAGAAGCTCACTAAAGGAAAAGTGAAAGCTAAACAGATTAAGAAGAAGAGGAAGACAGTCCGTGCTGTGCCTAAACTGACAAATATGCCAGTTCCCAAGGAAAAGGAGGGGAGTGACTTGTTTGTGCCACAGAAGGCAACAGACCACAGATGGGGTCAAAGTCTTCCTGAGGAGGTGCTAATCAGTATTTTTCAGATGGTGGTCGTCCAAGATGGTGCTGTACCATTTCTCTGCAGGTAATAAACACATATTTGATCTGATGATTACTGAATACTAACAAATACAAGATTTAGATTGTGACCTGATTAAGATACAGGGCAAGAGAATGGTAGATCCTTCTTTTTAATGATATTGTCTGTCGACTTTCAGTGGAAACACATTTTGATGAGCATAGTGTGTTATATAGTTTTACAAAATGATGTACAAATGAATGATTCCAAAATAGTATTTAAACTATAGCCCAGACAACAGGGGAAGAGTTTGTTAATGCGTAACACATTTCATTGCATTGAACATCTATTTCATTATTTCATGTATGATTCTGTCTACATAAACAAGATCATGATTAGGACTGCAGATCATTGTTATTGTCATAGTTGTTTAAACTGCTGATTGTTTTATTCATTAATCATTTGGTCCATAAAATGTCAGAACATAATTTTAAAAAAGAGCTCAATGTGACGCCTTAAACTTCTCTAACCATCAGTCCAACGCCCAAATGTGTTCAGTTTAATAACCAGGAAAACCTGCAAACATTCAGATTTCATTATAGTTATTAATGTTATCTTGTAAATATCATTATGTAGTTTTCAACAATATCTTCCAGCTGCAGTATGTCACTTGTTATGTCCCCGCGGGCAGAGCCATTATGTTTTTTGGGTTGTTTGTCCAAACTTCCTCAAGTCTGTACGTCCGTCCGTTTGTCTTAGGGACGCCTGGAGGGAATTTCCTTAGAATCTGGCACAAACGTGCACCAAGGAGGAACTGATTAGAATTTGGTGGCCAACGGTCACTGTGTCCTCTCAAAAGAACATTTTTGGCAATAATTCAATTTCACACAAATAGGATAAAGTGATGACAATTTGGACACTGGTGGATGTAAACTGCAACTTGACTGGTTGGCAGAGGCATACATGGTAGTTGTAGTTTCCTCTGTGTTTGTGGTGCAGGGCGGGGAGAGTTTGCCGTCTGTGGAACGCTGCTGCCTCCAGCCCGGTCCTGTGGCGTAGAGTGGCTGTAGGTCACTGCTGGATCGCTCCAGGGAAATCTCAGCTCCCTAAAACTGAGAAGAAGATTAAGGACACTTTCAACTGGCTGGCACAGAACAGGTCTGTATTGTTAGTTTGATGTGAGCCGTGATGTAGTGTGTGCGGATCTACCTATCTTGTATTTTTGATATCTGGAAAAGGAAAGTATAAAGTGCACTTCTTCTTCTCTAGGTTCTCTCAGCTACGAGACTTCTCTCTCTGTCACTGGTCAAAGAATGTTACTACCTTTGCAGTAGAGGTAAGTCGTCAAGACTAGATGTCTGTCCTTTTCAATCTACTATTTCATAAGCTTCTGAAAAGAATGGCTGTTTTGATAATCATGTTTCTGTTAGATTTTATCCAAAAGTACCGTACTTGCTGCTTCCATCTTCTCAAATTTGAGGATTTGATTTTGTTCTTCATACACGACAATAAAGCTAAAGAATATTTTTCTTGTTTGACAATTTGAATACAACACCTTGGGCTCAGGGAAGTTATAGTCTGACATTTCAAATACAAGACAATGAATCAAGAAAATAACAACAATATATAATCTGTTGATAAATCAATCATGAAAGTAAATTGTTAATTGAGTCCTAATAGGATCGATTTATTTCTGAAATAAGAGATTCTACATTAGATAAGAAATGGGTCAATGTTGAAGTTAAGAGTCTACTCTAAAGGTTTATATATATATATACAAAATATTGACTGATAAAGTATATGTTGCCGTTTTTTTAACACATGTTTGTATTTTTTTTTTCCATATGTTTTTTCTGCTTATGTCGTGATCACATTTAGGTTGTGGCGCAGTTCTGCCCTCACCTTCGCTCCCTCAAGCTCTCCTACTGTACCGGCCTGACAGCAGCAGCCTTCCACACACTGGCTCTACACGGCCGGTCTCTGCAAAGCATGAACCTCCAATATTCAGAGGTACATCAGTAGTTGTTTTAGTTTCAAGGTAGCAAAGACCAGGTATTACATATTGATATGTAAATGTGTAAAAAAAACAGAATTATGAGTACGAAAACTGTCCAGTTTGGACCGGCTGCTGATCGTTTGTCGATGACTGCAGTCCAGGTCTCTGAGGCAGGTCCCATGAGAGCAGTTCATCCTCTTTTGTATGGGCGCCCTGTCTACGCAGGACAATACATGATCCAACAGTTACAGTACAGTTATGAATGGAGTAGTTATTGTCCAATTTGATACACCAGTCACAGCCAGCAATTCCCAGCAGGTTCATTCACCACCTGTTTGGGTACATATTGAATTGATAATTTGTAGAAAATTAGTTTTTGTTGTAGTTTCAGGTTGAGGGACTCCTGGAGTACCTCGAAAATCATGGGAGCCAGATCAAGCAAATGTTGTTCACTCATGGACTAAAGAACGACAGACTTCTAACTGCAATCACCGTAAGCCCCACATCCCTTAACTGTATGCTTTTATATGCATGTATCACACACAGCCCGAGCTACGGGGGACAAATACACATTGTACACTCATTTGATGGTATTTGTCTTTCCAGAGGGGGAACTGTCCTGATTTGGAGTTGCTGGAGGTCAACACTAAGCTCGACAGTAAAGATTGTGAACTTCCCGTTTGCATCCAGGCGCTACAGATGGCCTGCCCTAAACTCAAGGTAAACAAATCATCTCATTTTTCAGTTTCCTGCACCAATGGGATCATTGTGATCATTGTGACTAGACTTAAATGTGACTGAATTGCGATGCTAATTGTGTGATAATCTTTCATGTAACTGCATTTTATTTTCTTTGGAAGTGGATCACCGCTAAATGAAGAAAGTGACCATTATATAGTCACTTACATATTATATTTCACATGTCAGTGTGTAATGAATCAGTTTACTGTTTGTGTGGACCATGTTTACCTGTTCTAACTTCCCATCAGACCTTCCGGATGCTGAATGTCAGACCTCTGCATAAGACGATGCGTAATGGCGCCAACTCAACACTAGGCTTCCCGTTGCTGGAGGAGCTGTGTATCGCAACCACCTCTTTTTCCTACATGACAGACAAAGACTTGTTGGACATCCTCTTTGGCTCCACCAGGCTGCGGGTGTTGGACCTGCGAGGCTGTTCTCGAATCACACCCTCCGGTCTCACAACACTTCCCTGTCTTGGTAGGCCTAACTCGTGCAATCTATACTCTCACTTTTGTCAATTTGGAGACGTTAAGTTACTTAAGTATGATTTATAATGGGACATCATTTTGGGACCATACTCAAAAACTTAGTGTGGTCTTTTCATATATTAATTGGGGGTTTAGAAATAAGTACTTTTGCTCTGCTCTTTATACTTGATACATTTCAGCTCTTGTTAAAAAAAAAAGAAAAGATTTTTGATCTGAAGTTGTATCATAAACCCATTTATGAATCGATACTACCTTCTTTTCTTTTTGTTTGCTGTTTGGCAGGGCTTGAGTGTCTGTTCTGGGGACAGTATTTCAGCAGCAGTGTTGCGTTGCCATCACCTAAGAAGGGGCTTCACACGGTGACCCAGAAATGGAGTCGAACACTGCAACAGCTTGACATCGCAAACCAGCTCTTCTCCGGGGAGGACTTGGAGACGGCGATGAGTCACCTTGCCCACGCCACAGAGTCAGATACTCTGCGCTCACTAAACCTGAGTGGCACCAAGATCACACCACCTGTCCTCAGGTACGTCATGTATAGTTTCCCCTCTTAACTCTCCCAGTCCAAATAAACTATGAAACAGCACTATTAAGAGACAATCTGCAGTATGAGTAGAAATCAAGCATTGACTTTTGTAAATCCTGAGAACTGAAGGTTTAGCATTGTCATTATCTTTGTGAAGGATTTCTCAAGGAAACAATAAGGACCCCTGTTCTTTATTTTTGCAGGCCAGTCATCGGCCAAATGAGTGCTCTTAGCTACCTCAACATTTCATCTTGCCGTTATCTTCCAAGAGGACTGAAGAGAATTTACCGTGGCCAAGAGGACATTCGCCAGCTGCTGGACAAGTTGGAGTAGTCCTCAGATTAATTTAGTTCCAGAAATGGTTCCAGGCTTAGGTGAATGCCGTAAAGCAGTGGTCTCCAACCTTTTTTGCGCCACGGACCGGTTTGATGTAAGACGATATTTTCACGGATTTCAAGGTGTGTCTGATAAACACGCCGAAATAAAATTCATTTTCATTTTCGCTAGTTTGTGGCCTTCATTTTTGAGGTAATGTGTCACGTGACCGAGACAAGCATCTTGACATGTGTCAAGAGCCACATGCGGATGAAATTGGGAGAGAATCCGGTAATTTTTCAAAATAAAACTGATTTCATACTCTGATAATCAATAAAACGGAAATAATATAATTTGTATTCTTTCTGTGCGGCCCGATACCAAATGACCCACGGCCCGGTACCGGTCCGCGGCCAGGTGGTTGGGGACCGCTGCCTTAAAACACACCCCTTTGTGGATTATGTGGTTCAAGTAATGATGGATGATGGATTGTTGTAAGATATTTTACACACAGGTGTTTTTGTAAATGTTGTTTTATATGTATAACGTACTAATAAAGCCCTCCTTACTGTTCTAGAAAGTAAGGGTGTGGAATCCACTGCTGTGTCACTCAGATTATATGAGTTAAGAGCACTGTCTACTCTACATGTAGCTTAAGGGGTGACATTGACATGTTTGATTTGAATACATTTATATGAATCACCCTAACTGTTCATCTACAGGGACATTTAGTTGTTTATACCCAGGATTCCTAGATTTGTTTTTTCTTCTTTTTAAAAAAAAATACATTTTACACCAAGTTACAATATCACCAGACAAAAGTTTGTCAAGACATATTTGACATTAAAAATGAGTGTTCCACATGTCATTATGAAGTTTGTTGTATACTGGTACTGTCTTTCCAATAGAGAGTGCTGTACACTCAAGGTAAATGTGCAGATTGACAGAGTGGGCTCATTCTTGCTGCATTCAAGCAATTTTAAAGCAATTTTTCTGAGAGACATTTTTCCCACTCTTACACATTACAAATGGTTGAATTTGATTTGCTTTATTGTTGTTGAACAGGAAGTTTTATGGGTGCTTTTAGGGCTCTTAAACGTTGTCCAATCCACATGAAGACTCTTCAACCAGAAGATTATTTACACTGTGTGTTGAACTAATACACAAATCAAGTTCCAAAATGTTCTGACAAAATTGTTGAAAGAAAGACAAGACATGGTGGTCATATCTCACTTCTTTATTGAGGCACACAATGTAGCAGTTGAAGCTGGACCGGTTTTACAACAACACAAAAAAAGCAACAGATGCATGGCTTGCTTCCAGGTGAGATCAACACAAAGTATACTTGGGAAGCACAATATTTCAGTAAAAACAGCTTTTGCCTAAATGCTGTAAAACACAACTAAATCCAGGTTATATAGTCCAGGTAATAATATGCTCAGCTGAATCCGATCTAGTTACACTGATAATGCAGAAAAAACACAAGAGTAAATGACTGTAGAAAGCTTTACTTTCCTTCACCTTGTTGTGGAATATTTCTATGAATAGTCGGGAGAAGAGTGTAAAGTGTTTCTTATCAATGTCAAATGAAACACAGTCTGGATGAACGATCAAAGTTGTAATAGTCAATTTATTTGCTTGCAAGCAAAAAAGAGAGCAGTTCTCAACAGACACGTATCGCAGAGCCTTGTGAGGAGTACCCTAAAATCATCTTCATGCATGCTACCTTTATACCCACAGACAAAAGACAACAGCTGAAACAGGCAAGGGGAAGAATGATGGGAGACTGACATTTGTGTAAACTGTGCAATGTCTGGTATATTCTCTGCGACAGCAAGAATAGGCCTGGTTCTATGTCGAGGCCATCCATGGCCAGCAAATGTCTCCTCCCGTGCTCTTTGACCTATATGAATGTATATGTTGAAGTGGAGTTTCATGTTAGACCTATGTGAATGCTTATGTTAATGGGGATGTTTATCTTAGACCAGGTGCTGTCCGTCTAAGGAGAACTAAGCAGAGAGCAGAATAAAAACATTTTTTTCCATTACAACCTGCGCAAGGGGAGTAAACTGAGGCCCGTAATCAGTTAAGCAACTGAGTAAGCAACTCAGCAGCAGTGATATCCTTTCTGATTCCATGGAAGTTTGTAACTTCATTTGTCTCTGTGACTGTAGTAGTGGTGGTAGTTTTAGTTGTGCTGCTATCCACTTTTGTTTCTGGGGGTTGGCACATGACAATTGAAGATGATGAGGTTGACGTGGTCTGCTGCTGATTGATTGTCAGGATGATTTCTGTTGGGATCTAAAGGAGCGTGTTTGGGTTATCAGCATTTAAGAAACTGAATTCTTGACATCAATAGAATTATTGATGTATGTAACAATTATTAATGATTATTAATATAAACGGGGCACCACCCTGCGAACAGGGACCAATAACCAAACGATAAAACTAAGTCTCATAATTAGTAGTCACTCATAATGTCAATAGTCTGCGTATGACTACACATTCAGTGACAGTGAAGGTTTTTAAGTTCGAGCACCGGCTACTACATACAGTCTTATCAAATACATATGCACAAGTAATCACAGACGACTGCTCCTGAAAGTATAACAGAGTTTATTGAATCAAAATAATAAATGATCAAATCAATTAATATTGCAACCAACAAACGTTATCATACAATTTTATATGCCTAAACTAAAGAATGAATAAAGTGGATGAGGGTGTATGTCTGTGTGTGTGTGTGTGTGTGTGGGTCTGTGGGTGAAAAGGAGGGAGTCTTACAGCTACGCTAAAGACTACAAAGATGGCGGCGTCGAGTGACGCTGGCCAAAGGGGAGGGGCCTTAAGAACTACAGCTAAAAACTACAAAGATGGCGGAGTCGAGGGACCCGGACAAAATGGCAGTTAGGCTGCTGTATGTACTCACGTGTGCCTGGGCAGCACGTGATGTGAGGCGCTCGTTTGAACGAGGTTCCCCAGGAGTAGAACTAGGAGCTATGTGTATGTGCGTGTTTCGTGAAAGGAGGAACGAGAAAAAAGGTGGGGGCTCATGGATCAGACTTCTGCGTGCTGTCCGCGTTGTAGTGATAATGGGGGTGTCTGGCGTATCGTACATAACGTGCCGTTGTCGGTAGAACTGCCAGCAGTTATGTACAATAGCCGAGATTCCACACTTCACTCACAGAGCTGATTTAATGAGCAGAGAATACTACACGAAGTGTAGTAAAACCAATGAAAAGAAATCAAATAAATCCAAGCAAACAGTCACAGTTAATACACGAATACAGCGGAGCTTCTCTCGTCCGCGAGGAGTTCCGTAATGATTGCGTAATACCTCAATATCACGCGACAGTCTTAAACACACAAAAACACGGGAATATCAACATATAAATGAATGGCCTGAATTAAACTTACGTTAATTTAAGCTAAGCTATGCCCAAATGCCAAGAATCTTACTTGTAGATGCTTCGTTGCAACGTGGAAGTGTTTGTGGCAAAGCTGTCCGTTTTCCTCGTCGGGAAGGGGGACAGGGGGGAGCTTGCGGGTCGGCGCGGCTTTGCAGCGGGCGCTGTGTGTCGCGCGGCGGTGAGCTGGCGCGGCTTCGGTCCGTTAGCGTGGCTCTGGAGCAAACGCAGGTCCGGTCTGTACTCGCTGCAGGGAGAACAGTTAACTTCGGATGAGACGACGTGTCTGCGCGTCTTGCCGGGAATCCTCGGTCACGAGAGGAGCGAGGCTTCGTCGGGCTCCTCTGTGCCGGTTTGTGCACAAAATAAAAAGAAACAAAAAGCAGAGAACGGATCGCTGATGCGGATTCGTTTCGCGGGCTGTTTCGTCCAGCGAAATGGCTCGTGACCTGTCAGGGTTTGAGGGTTTGAGGGCCGTTGTTTCCTCGTGGCCTCGTGCGTGCTGGAGGGGGGAGGAGAGGCCGAGGTGTCTTCATGCGTCCAGGACGAAGGTCCGGGTGAAGAGCGGTTGCGTGCTTCCTAACTCAACCGAGGTCGAAGGGGGAAAGCATAGAAGTGTGAACTAAAAACAGTTTTATAGAACAGTGACTGAACCACAGGGGTCCTGGGGTCTCTTGGCCTTCGGCCAATGAGATTGCAGCGGTTACCATGGTTATTTGGGGGGGGGGGAAATTCACACCCTAGTGTGAAATCCCTTTGCTCTTATCAACTACAAATCAGGATGAGACCTTTGCTTGAAAAAGTTAAGGCCTGATTGTCTTTGTCCACAGCACATGTTTAAGCCACATGGTCAGAGCCCAACATTTCCAAGAAGCGTTCGATTGTGATTGATCCAGACTTATACTGCTGCACAAGCTCTCTCCTCTTCTCCTCAGTGATGTATTTGGAGTAGAGCAGATCCCAGAGAGACACTGTTGTTCCTTGATATCTCCCTCCTGCTCTGGTTGTTGTTGTAGATTTCAGAATGAGTTTTGTTGCCTCATCAACAAAGAAATAAAACTCGCCTTTCTTGGCAATCACCAGTAAGCTAAGGCCCGTGATGGGATCTGTGATACACCTCTCAATCAGCTGAAGATAGGTGAGATTCTCTTTTGTGTTGGGGTCAAAGAATCCCTTTGTGTCGTCATCAGGGTCAGACAGAATCTGGTTCATTTCTTCATCAAAGTATCCTCTTTGGTACGCCACCTGTACAGGCACTCGATGACTGTGGACTGGGTCAATTATGCCTCCGGTGGCAATTTGTGCTTCAAGGAGACGGATTCCATGATCTTTAACAATGAGATCCTTTTTCAAGGCCTGGAACAATGAAATTGTGTCTCCAGTGTAGGGATCGTTGTATCCTGTAACTGCCCTTTCTGCTGAAAGCAGCTTTTTTCCCCACTCACTGCCAACCACCCTTTGAGCTACAGCTTCCTCTACAGAAAGTTTCTTGTTTTTCACTGGGTCTATGAGAAAGCCAGTGGCAGCTTGGGCCTCCAGCAGAACCAGAGTGGTACCAGGAGTCAGCAGGCTTTTGCTTTTGGCCTCATAGATGCTTAGTGTCTCTTTGGTGGACTGCAGGTACACTCCGGCAATGCTGTTGGTTCCTTCAAGGTACCTACGCACTGAATCCATTTCACTTACTTCTGTCACTGTGACACTCCCAGCAGTAAGATTTTTGTAGAGGTCCTCATTGATGATTTTTGAGTCAAGCAACTCAGCAGCAGTGACGTCCTTTCTGATTCCATGGAAGTTTGTAACTTCATTTGTCTCTGTGACTGTAGTAGTGGTGGTAGTTTGAGTTGTGCTGCTATCCACTTTTGTTTCTGGGGGTTGGCACATGACAATTGAAGATGATGAGGTTGACGTGGTCTGCTGCTGATTGATTGTCAGGATGATTTCCAAGAAGCGTTCGATTGTGATTGATCCAGACTTATACTGCTGCACAAGCTCTCTCCTCTTCTCCTCAGTGATGTATTTGGAGTAGAGCAGATCCCAGAGAGACACTGTTGTTCCTTGATATCTCCCTCCTGCTCTGGTTGTTGTTGTAGATTTCAGAATGAGTTTTGTTGCCTCATCAACAAAGAAATAAAACTCGCCTTTCTTGGCAATCACCAGTAAGCTAAGGCCCGTGATGGGATCTGTGATACACCTCTCAATCAGCTGAAGATAGGTGAGATTCTCTTTTGTGTTGGGGTCAAAGAATCCCTTTGTGTCGTCATCAGGGTCAGACAGAATCTGGTTCATTTCTTCATCAAAGTATCCTCTTTGGTACGCCACCTGTACAGGCACTCGATGACTGTGGACTGGGTCAATTATGCCTCCGGTGGCAATTTGTGCTTCAAGGAGACGGATTCCATGATCTTTAACAATGAGATCCTTTTTCAAGGCCTGGAACAATGAAATTGTGTCTCCAGTGTAGGGATCGTTGTATCCTGTAACTGCCCTTTCTGCTGAAAGCAGCTTTTTTCCCCACTCACTGCCAACCACCCTTTGAGCTACAGCTTCCTCTACAGAAAGTTTCTTGTTTTTCACTGGGTCTATGAGAAAGCCAGTGGCAGCTTGGGCCTCCAGCAGAACCAGAGTGGTACCAGGAGTCAGCAGGCTTTTGCTTTTGGCCTCATAGATGCTTAGTGTCTCTTTGGTGGACTGCAGGTACACTCCGGCAATGCTGTTGGTTCCTTCAAGGTACCTACGCACTGAATCCATTTCACTTACTTCTGTCACTGTGACACTCCCAGCAGTAAGATTTTTGTAGAGGTCCTCATTGATGATTTTTGAGTCAAGCAACTCAGCAGCAGTGACGTCCTTTCTGATTCCATGGAAGTTTGTAACTTCATTTGTCTCTGTGACTGTAGTAGTGGTGGTAGTTTGAGTTGTGCTGCTATCCACTTTTGTTTCTGGGGGTTGGCACATGACAATTGAAGATGATGAGGTTGACGTGGTCTGCTGCTGATTGATTGTCAGGATGATTTCCAAGAAGCGTTCGATTGTGATTGATCCAGACTTATACTGCTGCACAAGCTCTCTCCTCTTCTCCTCAGTGATGTATTTGGAGTAGAGCAGATCCCAGAGAGACACTGTTGTTCCTTGATATCTCCCTCCTGCTCTGGTTGTTGTTGTAGATTTCAGAATGAGTTTTGTTGCCTCATCAACAAAGAAATAAAACTCGCCTTTCTTGGCAATCACCAGTAAGCTAAGGCCTGTGATGGGATCTGTGATACACCTCTCAATCAGCTGAAGATAGGTGAGATTCTCTTTTGTGTTGGGGTCAAAGAATCCCTTTGTGTCGTCATCAGGGTCAGACAGAATCTGGTTCATTTCTTCATCAAAGTATCCTCTTTGGTACGCCACCTGTACAGGCACTCGATGACTGTGGACTGGGTCAATTATGCCTCCGGTGGCAATTTGTGCTTCAAGGAGACGGATTCCATGATCTTTAACAATGAGATCCTTTTTCAAGGCCTGGAACAATGAAATTGTGTCTCCAGTGTAGGGATCGTTGTATCCTGTAACTGCCCTTTCTGCTGAAAGCAGCTTTTTTCCCCACTCACTGCCAACCACCCTTTGAGCTACAGCTTCCTCTACAGAAAGTTTCTTGTTTTTCACTGGGTCTATGAGAAAGCCAGTGGCAGCTTGGGCCTCCAGCAGAACCAGAGTGGTACCAGGAGTCAGCAGGCTTTTGCTTTTGGCCTCATAGATGCTTAGTGTCTCTTTGGTGGACTGCAGGTACACTCCGGCAATGCTGTTGGTTCCTTCAAGGTACCTACGCACTGAATCCATTTCACTTACTTCTGTCACTGTGACACTCCCAGCAGTAAGATTTTTGTAGAGGTCCTCATTGATGATTTTTGAGTCAAGCAACTCAGCAGCAGTGACGTCCTTTCTGATTCCATGAAAGTTTGTAACTTCATTTGTCTCTGTGACTGTAGTAGTGGTGGTAGTTTGAGTTGTGCTGCTATCCACTTTTGTTTCTGGGGGTTGGCACATGACAATTGAAGATGATGAGGTTGACGTGGTCTGCTGCTGATTGATTGTCAGGATGATTTCCAAGAAGCGTTCGATTGTGATTGATCCAGACTTATACTGCTGCACAAGCTCTCTCCTCTTCTCCTCAGTGATGTATTTGGAGTAGAGCAGATCCCAGAGAGACACTGTTGTTCCTTGATATCTCCCTCCTGCTCTGGTTGTTGTTGTAGATTTCAGAATGAGTTTTGTTGCCTCATCAACAAAGAAATAAAACTCGCCTTTCTTGGCAATCACCAGTAAGCTAAGGCCCGTGATGGGATCTGTGATACACCTCTCAATCAGCTGAAGATAGGTGAGATTCTCTTTTGTGTTGGGGTCAAAGAATCCCTTTGTGTCGTCATCAGGGTCAGACAGAATCTGGTTCATTTCTTCATCAAAGTATCCTCTTTGGTACGCCACCTGTACAGGCACTCGATGACTGTGGACTGGGTCAATTATGCCTCCGGTGGCAATTTGTGCTTCAAGGAGACGGATTCCATGATCTTTAACAATGAGATCCTTTTTCAAGGCCTGGAACAATGAAATTGTGTCTCCAGTGTAGGGATCGTTGTATCCTGTAACTGCCCTTTCTGCTGAAAGCAGCTTTTTTCCCCACTCACTGCCAACCACCCTTTGAGCTACAGCTTCCTCTACAGAAAGTTTCTTGTTTTTCACTGGGTCTATGAGAAAGCCAGTGGCAGCTTGGGCCTCCAGCAGAACCAGAGTGGTACCAGGAGTCAGCAGGCTTTTGCTTTTGGCCTCATAGATGCTTAGTGTCTCTTTGGTGGACTGCAGGTACACTCCGGCAATGCTGTTGGTTCCTTCAAGGTACCTACGCACTGAATCCATTTCACTTACTTCTGTCACTGTGACACTCCCAGTAGTAAGATTTTTGTAGAGGTCCTCATTGATGATTTTTGAGTCAAGCAACTCAGCAGCAGTGACGTCCTTTCTGATTCCATGGAAGTTTGTAACTTCAATTGTCTCTGTGACTGTAGTAGTGGTGGTAGTTTGAGTTGTGCTGCTATCCACTTTTGTTTCTGGGGGTTGGCACATGACAATTGAAGATGATGAGGTTGACGTGGTCTGCTGCTGATTGATTGTCAGGATGATTTCCAAGAAGCGTTCGATTGTGATTGATCCAGACTTATACTGCTGCACAAGCTCTCTCCTCTTCTCCTCAGTGATGTATTTGGAGTAGAGCAGATCCCAGAGAGACACTGTTGTTCCTTGATATCTCCCTCCTGCTCTGGTTGTTGTTGTAGATTTCAGAATGAGTTTTGTTGCCTCATCAACAAAGAAATAAAACTCGCCTTTCTTGGCAATCACCAGTAAGCTAAGGCCCGTGATGGGATCTGTGATACACCTCTCAATCAGCTGAAGATAGGTGAGATTCTCTTTTGTGTTGGGGTCAAAGAATCCCTTTGTGTCGTCATCAGGGTCAGACAGAATCTGGTTCATTTCTTCATCAAAGTATCCTCTTTGGTACGCCACCTGTACAGGCACTCGATGACTGTGGACTGGGTCAATTATGCCTCCGGTGGCAATTTGTGCTTCAAGGAGACGGATTCCATGATCTTTAACAATGAGATCCTTTTTCAAGGCCTGGAACAATGAAATTGTGTCTCCAGTGTAGGGATCGTTGTATCCTGTAACTGCCCTTTCTGCTGAAAGCAGCTTTTTTCCCCACTCACTGCCAACCACCCTTTGAGCTACAGCTTCCTCTACAGAAAGTTTCTTGTTTTTCACTGGGTCTATGAGAAAGCCAGTGGCAGCTTGGGCCTCCAGCAGAACCAGAGTGGTACCAGGAGTCAGCAGGCTTTTGCTTTTGGCCTCATAGATGCTTAGTGTCTCTTTGGTGGACTGCAGGTACACTCCGGCAATGCTATTGGTTCCTTCAAGGTACCTGCGCACTGAATCCATTTCACTTACTTCTGTCACTGTGACACTCCCAGCAGTAAGATTTTTGTAGAGGTCCTCATTGATGATTTTTGAGTCAAGCAACTCAGCAGCAGTGACGTCCTTTCTGATTCCATGGAAGTTTGTAACTTCAATTGTCTCTGTGACTGTAGTAGTGGTGGTAGTTTGAGTTGTGCTGCTATCCACTTTTGTTTCTGGGGGTTGGCACATGACAATTGAAGATGATGAGGTTGACGTGGTCTGCTGCTGATTGATTGTCAGGATGATTTCCAAGAAGCGTTCGATTGTGATTGATCCAGACTTATACTGCTGCACAAGCTCTCTCCTCTTCTCCTCAGTGATGTATTTGGAGTAGAGCAGATCCCAGAGAGACACTGTTGTTCCTTGATATCTCCCTCCTGCTCTGGTTGTTGTTGTAGATTTCAGAATGAGTTTTGTTGCCTCATCAACAAAGAAATAAAACTCGCCTTTCTTGGCAATCACCAGTAAGCTAAGGCCCGTGATGGGATCTGTGATACACCTCTCAATCAGCTGAAGATAGGTGAGATTCTCTTTTGTGTTGGGGTCAAAGAATCCCTTTGTGTCGTCATCAGGGTCAGACAGAATCTGGTTCATTTCTTCATCAAAGTATCCTCTTTGGTACGCCACCTGTACAGGCACTCGATGACTGTGGACTGGGTCAATTATGCCTCCGGTGGCAATTTGTGCTTCAAGGAGACGGATTCCATGATCTTTAACAATGAGATCCTTTTTCAAGGCCTGGAACAATGAAATTGTGTCTCCAGTGTAGGGATCGTTGTATCCTGTAACTGCCCTTTCTGCTGAAAGCAGCTTTTTTCCCCACTCACTGCCAACCACCCTTTGAGCTACAGCTTCCTCTACAGAAAGTTTCTTGTTTTTCACTGGGTCTATGAGAAAGCCAGTGGCAGCTTGGGCCTCCAGCAGAACCAGAGTGGTACCAGGAGTCAGCAGGCTTTTGCTTTTGGCCTCATAGATGCTTAGTGTCTCTTTGGTGGACTGCAGGTACACTCCGGCAATGCTATTGGTTCCTTCAAGGTACCTGCGCACTGAATCCATTTCACTTACTTCTGTCACTGTGACACTCCCAGCAGTAAGATTTTTGTAGAGGTCCTCATTGATGATTTTTGAGTCAAGCAACTCAGCAGCAGTGACGTCCTTTCTGATTCCATGGAAGTTTGTAACTTCAATTGTCTCTGTGACTGTAGTAGTGGTGGTAGTTTGAGTTGTGCTGCTATCCACTTTTGTTTCTGGGGGTTGGCACATGACAATTGAAGATGATGAGGTTGACGTGGTCTGCTGCTGATTGATTGTCAGGATGATTTCCAAGAAGCGTTCGATTGTGATTGATCCAGACTTATACTGCTGCACAAGCTCTCTCCTCTTCTCCTCAGTGATGTATTTGGAGTAGAGCAGATCCCAGAGAGACACTGTTGTTCCTTGATATCTCCCTCCTGCTCTGGTTGTTGTTGTAGATTTCAGAATGAGTTTTGTTGCCTCATCAACAAAGAAATAAAACTCGCCTTTCTTGGCAATCACCAGTAAGCTAAGGCCCGTGATGGGATCTGTGATACACCTCTCAATCAGCTGAAGATAGGTGAGATTCTCTTTTGTGTTGGGGTCAAAGAATCCCTTTGTGTCGTCATCAGGGTCAGACAGAATCTGGTTCATTTCTTCATCAAAGTATCCTCTTTGGTACGCCACCTGTACAGGCACTCGATGACTGTGGACTGGGTCAATTATGCCTCCGGTGGCAATTTGTGCTTCAAGGAGACGGATTCCATGATCTTTAACAATGAGATCCTTTTTCAAGGCCTGGAACAATGAAATTGTGTCTCCAGTGTAGGGATCGTTGTATCCTGTAACTGCCCTTTCTGCTGAAAGCAGCTTTTTTCCCCACTCACTGCCAACCACCCTTTGAGCTACAGCTTCCTCTACAGAAAGTTTCTTGTTTTTCACTGGGTCTATGAGAAAGCCAGTGGCAGCTTGGGCCTCCAGCAGAACCAGAGTGGTACCAGGAGTCAGCAGGCTTTTGCTTTTGGCCTCATAGATGCTTAGTGTCTCTTTGGTGGACTGCAGGTACACTCCGGCAATGCTGTTGGTTCCTTCAAGGTACCTACGCACTGAATCCATTTCACTTACTTCTGTCACTGTGACACTCCCAGCAGTAAGATTTTTGTAGAGGTCCTCATTGATGATTTTTGAGTCAAGCAACTCAGCAGCAGTGACGTCCTTTCTGATTCCATGGAAGTTTGTAACTTCAATTGTCTCTGTGACTGTAGTAGTGGTGGTAGTTTGAGTTGTGCTGCTATCCACTTTTGTTTCTGGGGGTTGGCACATGACAATTGAAGATGATGAGGTTGACGTGGTCTGCTGCTGATTGATTGTCAGGATGATTTCCAAGAAGCGTTCGATTGTGATTGATCCAGACTTATACTGCTGCACAAGCTCTCTCCTCTTCTCCTCAGTGATGTATTTGGAGTAGAGCAGATCCCAGAGAGACACTGTTGTTCCTTGATATCTCCCTCCTGCTCTGGTTGTTGTTGTAGATTTCAGAATGAGTTTTGTTGCCTCATCAACAAAGAAATAAAACTCGCCTTTCTTGGCAATCACCAGTAAGCTAAGGCCCGTGATGGGATCTGTGATACACCTCTCAATCAGCTGAAGATAGGTGAGATTCTCTTTTGTGTTGGGGTCAAAGAATCCCTTTGTGTCGTCATCAGGGTCAGACAGAATCTGGTTCATTTCTTCATCAAAGTATCCTCTTTGGTACGCCACCTGTACAGGCACTCGATGACTGTGGACTGGGTCAATTATGCCTCCGGTGGCAATTTGTGCTTCAAGGAGACGGATTCCATGATCTTTAACAATGAGATCCTTTTTCAAGGCCTGGAACAATGAAATTGTGTCTCCAGTGTAGGGATCGTTGTATCCTGTAACTGCCCTTTCTGCTGAAAGCAGCTTTTTTCCCCACTCACTGCCAACCACCCTTTGAGCTACAGCTTCCTCTACAGAAAGTTTCTTGTTTTTCACTGGGTCTATGAGAAAGCCAGTGGCAGCTTGGGCCTCCAGCAGAACCAGAGTGGTACCAGGAGTCAGCAGGCTTTTGCTTTTGGCCTCATAGATGCTTAGTGTCTCTTTGGTGGACTGCAGGTACACTCCGGCAATGCTGTTGGTTCCTTCAAGGTACCTACGCACTGAATCCATTTCACTTACTTCTGTCACTGTGACACTCCCAGCAGTAAGATTTTTGTAGAGGTCCTCATTGATGATTTTTGAGTCAAGCAACTCAGCAGCAGTGACGTCCTTTCTGATTCCATGGAAGTTTGTAACTTCATGGAATTTCTCCATAAAAATGCCGGCCACAGGTCCATGGACCTTTGTGTGGCCATTTTGATTTGAGTCCATCTTGTCCTATAGAGCCATATCACACAAAAAATAGTTGCTTACATTTGTTTAGATATTGCATGCATTGTCTGCACGTAACATTAAAAATATGTTGTGACCTCTACAACATTTTATAGATACATAAAAGATGTTAGATGGATGATAGATGTGTAGAGTGTTGGAATTATATGGCTATGAAATATTGTGGTCATTTTGAAGGCTGTAATTAATGTTGCTGTTGAGTAGTGTTACACTGAGAGGTGCTTCTACTTTGTATCAATAAAAGTAGACTATTTTCGAAAAATCTCTCTTAATACATCAATGGAATTCAACATCACCTCTGACTACAGTCTCAAATTTTCCATTTTTAGTATAGACAGTACGGTCCACCTATATATCTCATCAAATGTCAGGGTATTGGCTGTGGGGATTTGTTTTAATATTTTGCATTATGTTGCAGTTGGTTTGCATCTTTTCATTCCTTCACACAGTGTTATGTTGCTAGCTTTGCATGGTTGACACTGTTTATTTTTAATCATGCACTAATTGTAAACCCAGGTTTCATTGTGGCGCTGATTACTGATCCCCTCCATATATGCTTGTATACGTTAACATCAAAGACAAAACTTGTCTGATTCCAAGCTTGTATTGGTTGGCTAAGAATTTGGATTTTGTTCAGTCAGTTATTTATCGTCTGTAGAAGTCATAATTCAAGACCTTTGCCGTGTTTGAATGCCTAAATGACCTAAGAAACCTGTAAACCCTTCCTAAATGACTGAAAACAGCTGCTCACTACAACTTCAAAGCATTTCAAACATATAAACACTATGGTTACTTTGGTTGTCTTATAGTGATTTAGAACTGCAGCTTACTTTTATTTCTTTTAAATTATTTTTGTCAAGATAATGCAAACACTTTTTCAGGGAATGCAAATGTTCTTAAAACCAACCTGTCCACCTTAGACCTTAAGGGAATATGTAATATAATGCAGCAAAATACTGAAGGTAAAATGTTGTTGTCAGTTTGAGCCCATTGAGTTTCAAAATAATGAGGTAATGCCTTAAAATCACCAGCAAGTGGGAGAAAATACAACGGTAAATCATAATTTTATCACATCCAAGGTAATGATTGTTTGTTTCCCTTAAAGTTCAGGAAGTGAACTTGAATTGCAGCCATAAGATGTTTTTTTTACAAGATGGGATCTGTCTTCCAAACCTTTCAGTTTCCTTATGAGTCTGCGGGCAGCCTCAGATCCTCGGGTGCTCAGTTTCCTTTCCAAACTCCAGGATGTGGGCATATATGGTCATGAAACTCTCTTCCTGTAGAGATAAGGCAAGTAAGCAACATTTTGTTCATCAAATCTCCTCCTCATAAGCATGTCTATCATTTGACGTTGTTATTTTATGATGTTTAGTTGTTGTTTTTTATCAAGTACTCATGTATTGCACCTGTGTATTTATATTATACATGTTCTTTGTTTTAAAGCAACACCATCAAATTCAATTGATACACACAATATCAGATTAATAATCAACAAAGACGAAGATTATAGATTAAAAATATATATTGCAATCAAGGTCAAATTTTCATTTCCGTCCGTGCACAGATTAGTCATGAACTCTGCCAGTTCATGAACTTCTTTCACAAGCATCATGCCCTGTGCTGTAACAACAGTTACAACACAAGCAAGTCTTAAGCCTTTAAACCTCGTCATTACAATTCTCAATGTTCACCCTCCTTCTACCCTTTTGGCCTCCACCACCTCCTGAGGGAAATATCTGGCTCTTTAGATGCAAAGTGTTCCACAATGTTCACCAGCTAGTTGCTATCTGTCTGTACGCCGCTTAGTGCTGGGCAGGTACTGTACAGCCTGCTGCAGCTGCAACAACATTGATATGTGCAGAACAAGATGCTAAAATGCTCCTTAAAGATGCTAATTTTCATGAAGAGCACTTCCTATTACGTGCACGTAGTCATGCAATCCAGTATTCATATGAAAGTATTGGTTATAGCCACTTCAAAGGGGTGGAAACTGTAACATTGGAGTCATACTACGTGCGGCTGCGATGGCTAAAATCAGTCAAGTCAGTGAATACATGTGTGAGGTATAATCAGAATCCAACTCTAGAACACAGCTTTATACACCCCCAGTACTATTAAATTACCTCTTACAAGTAAGGAGAATATCTGGCGGCTCTTTCCACACCTTCTGTGCAAAAGTTAACAGTTGTGTTTTATATGATGTCATTGCTTCCAGTAGGAGTGAATATTTCTCACTCTCAGAAAACAGGGTGTGGAGGGGAATGCTGCCATGACGTTCACAAACCTGCTCACTGTTTTAATGCACAACTGAAAGGGCAAAGCCAGACAAGGCCCTATTCTTTACATTATTAGCTCCATATGTTACTTACTGTGGGAATTCAGTCAGAAAATCACCATTATTAGCTTCACTGCATGAGATGGAAATCACTCAACTACCGCTCAAGCCTTTCTGCACAGTAGCCTATGAGCACCTTTTAGTTAAAAATGGGTCTCTCCTGTCATTTCTAATCTCAGTGGACTAAAGGTGTGTACTGCTTTTCACTGCGTGCGATGCTACACCTGTAAGGGTACAACATCACATGTGTCTGTAGGCTATACAACAGCAGTCATGCAGTGCAGCAGTATCTCTGCCTGCAGCTGCTGAATGTGCTCTTTGAGACCGTCACCCACATTGTAAATGTTTGAATGGTGATAACATTTACTTTGCATTTGTTACGCCGTGTGAGCTCGCTCATCATATTGTAAAAACAAATGCATCACCTGCATGAAGCTTCAGAGTTCTTCTTCTTTTCGTTTCACTGAAGCGTGATGGTTATATGACAGTTTCCCATTTCTTTACACAGTCCTTTGCATTTTCATTGCAGAGTTTCAGAGTTGTTTAAATACCATAGCTTCACTGTTTACTGTTCGCTTTATGTACTGAATCAAATCTACTTTCCTGCCCCGGAGGAGGCAGTGTTACAATTCTTTATGTAGCGAAAAGAAGTGGCCACCATGTATGATTTAGTGCAGCACAGTACAACAGCTCTGCCATAACGTCATAGTATCTAACTCCTAATGTTCCACTTTGTCATTGTCAGAAACGTGTCTGTTCAATCACAGGTGTTTTATTGAGGTCCTAGTTAAAGGTGGTGTTGAACTGGACAGCATTATGTTGTGACGTCTTTCTTGTACAAACATGAAGGGGGACAGAATATTTCAAACACCTCTAAATATAATGCGGTCCAGTGCAACACCAAAGTGCTAAAACATATAATTTAATTAGCACTTCCATGACAGCGTCAACAAAAAAAGATTATAGGTGTTTTATTATCTTATCTTTTATTACCTTATTATCTGTTCTGAATCTATTACTGATAACATTCTCATTACAGCTGCAATTAACTATTAATCTGCCGATTGATTATGGTCTGTAAAACAGAGGAAAACCACATTTTGATTTACAGCCCGAGTCGACGTCTTCGGGTGTTTCATTTTGTCCGATAAAGATAAACACGGGACAGTAGAACATTCTCACAATCAGCAGGCTGCAGCTTGGTAATGTCTGACATTTATGCTTGAAATTTCCTGTTGATCAACTAGATCAATGAATCTTTACAGCTCTAATTTGAATGAACAAAGGAAATCTGGTTCTTTAACTTTGACCAGATATTAGATAGATAGTTTAATTAAGGAAAGAGCGGTAACTCTTTCTATGACGGCCAATAAAAACATACATATAATGCATTATAATCTGCTTTTAACACTGTATAATTAAAGTTATCAGCCTTCACAAATATATTTTAATAAATATATATATATATATCATAATGCTTAATAACAATAACCATAACACATTTTATAAGTATAATACTTCATAATTGCTGGTCACTCACTGACATTTGGATCATTGTTGTAATACGTTATAATCTTTGAATCATGCATTTAAATGTGATTATGGGTTACTCTCAGTGGTCATTGTTTGCTTTAAATAGAGTGAGAAAAGATCGCATGAAATCTATGCAAGAACAACACACACAGCGTTGTAAAATGAATGTCTTAATGGGTCATTAATGGGTCAGAAATCGAGTCAATTTGCCTCAACTTTTAATGATGAACAACTGAATGATGGACATTTACATTTCACAAATATAACGTTTCCCCAACAGGAAACACTTAATTGACTCAAACTACTGTCTTTATGGTACATGTACTGCAGCTGTATATAACGGGCCATTAGCTGAGTCCTAACCAGTTTACTGTCTGTTATGAGCCGTTATATAGAGCTGGAGGAAACAGAGTGGTTTTCAAGTAGTATCTATATTTTGAGTCCTTAGAGTGAGTTTTTGGGAAGACAACATATTTGTGGAATGTAAATGTGCCGCAGGTTTAATTATATATTTACTCACTTTACTAAAAGCAAACAATGACCACTTAGAGTAACTTGTAATCACACTGTAATGCATTATAAGAACATTATAATGTATTACAAGTTGGTGAATTATAATACACTATGAGTCACTGAGTAACCAGAAATTACGAAGTATGATAACACTTGACCTTATAAGTCATTATAAAGCATATTCATGAGTGCAATAATCCGATCCAACAATCTGTTCTAGACCAATTGTAAGATTGACACCACGCTGCAAACTGCCTATCTGTTCTCCCCCTTTGGATCTCACACAGCACACGTCATATATTGCATCATGTATATGACGCCCAAGTCTTTATCATTGCATTCTTGACACCATCGCAGCAGTAAAAGAAACAGGAATGAATGAGGCAATGGAGTATCAATTGCTCCACAATACTTTCTGTCGCTGTGGAAAATGTTGGATTGCCATTAATGCGTGCCAACAGCCCAGAGGGGGAATGTAGACACAATGTTCAGTCTTGTCAGAAGCCTTGGTGACACACAGGCTATGTGTAAAACTATATCTTAACAAGTGTGCCAAAGGTAATCAGAAGGGAGTTGGCTGATAACCAATATTGTCTTTTCCCTTTTGGCTGTTTCAACACAGTCCCGCTCCAAAGCAAACTAAACTGCAGCTTAAATGTGCTCTTTACTCTGGATTAAACAACACTTTCACTGAAACAATTAGCTTTTCCTTGACAGCTTTCTTTAGAACTTAGAAATATTGAATTTCCAATCACCAATCTTAAAATAATACAGTACTTTGCTCTTACCTGACGTTTGTAGAAAGTCCCACTCCGGTTAGCAGCCGGTGTGAGAGGGACTGGGACCTTGATGTGCTCCCAGCGTCTCAGCGGTAGTCCCCTTTGCTGACCAGACTCATATACAGCAGGTCCAGCTGTTAAGTCCCTCCCCTCCCAACCAACAGCCTCCTCTCCTCAGACTGTGAGGGAGTGCTTTTAACACTGACCTCAGGGTGCCAGACATTCCTGCAGACTTCCTAAGAGCACGTCCATTGTGCTATTAGACAATAACAAGCAAGCTAATTGATCCTTTCTTACTGTGCTATGGGTGAGCAGATAATTAAACTGGCAATAATGTAACTGAAGCTTAAACAATGTATTGTTACTTGTGTAAAAAAAAAGTCTAAAAGATAGTTCTGGGTCAAACACAGGTGTCTTAAACCCTCGTTGCCTTTTATTGATGCACAGTAAATGATTTTTCTTTTACATAGTAAAAGTGAGGTGATTATCTTCCTTATCTTGTGGGACAAGCAGAGCCGGATGTGTTGATGATTACAGAGAACTTTGTCTTTGTATGCGTAGTTCCCTCAGGGGATGTGGGGCGCAGGGTTATAGTGTTGTGAAACAAAACAGACAGCTTTTTACAAATAAATTAACTCTTATGTCAAGAGAAGTAATAGATAATGTTCATAACCTTTTTTTTCCTGAGAATTGAGCTAGATATGCAATCGAAGTCAACTTGACATGATGAAACCGATACTACGACATGTCAAACGACAAGTGACACTCTGTGGTAGAAATTGGCTAGATTACAAAATCAAATACATCAAGTGCTGTCTTCGCACATTGTCTCACAGAATCATCAGACTCAGGTTCCTAATTAAAGACGGGCGCGGTAGCCAGGAGCTCCGGGAGGCGGGAGGATGTTTTGATGGAACACACCTTTGAACAACTTGGAACCAGGCCGATAAACTCCCTAAGGCGTCACGGGGCAAGGCTCTCTGTTGGCTCTGAGGGAGACATTTATCATTTTTCCAAAGCAGTTAAGAAGAATGTCTTTGTCAGTTAATATTTAAAGGTCAACAAATGCTGGTAGAGATGAGATCCAACTTGCAATAATGAAATTGGATGGTTTCAATGATGAACTCTTTGTATTGTATTTTATTGAACACCTGTCTGTCAACATGATTCATAAGCTACAGGGCATATTTTACTTTAATCCAATTTCCAACAACACCACCTGTGCACGCTCTACAGTATGTCGGCAGTTAGAGTTACGATGACTTCGTTTAATCTTACCTTGCCAACCTGCAGTTGTATAGTAGACTTTATAAGGTAACAAAGATATATTATATTCCCAAAATTAATCAAATTTTACAGTAGCAATACAACAAAGTAAAAGTATTAAGAGAAAAATGTCCTGCATTCACATAAGTTAAATATAAAGATCACATAAAGATGTATTGGCAAAATATACCGAATCAATACTTTTCTGATGTGTTTCTGAGGATTTGGAGGATGCCAAAACAGAAGTAAAAAGAGCGTGATTATTGGACTTCTATAACGTCAAATGAATGCTAACATTGCTTTGAGTCTGCTGGCTGTGTGATTGTCATATGCACTTTAAAAGATGATAATATGTTGGAGTTGTGTTTACAGTTTGTTTCTGCTGCCAAAAGTGGCCAAAAACAAGTTACTGCAGGTTGAAAGTATCAAAAGTCAAAAATACTTGTTTATGAATGTTATTAATATGTACAGTTTATTACAAAATAATAATTTAAGCTTCTTTATATGCCTTGGTAATGTCGTATCCCATCTAGTTGGAGCTAAATAACCACTTTATATTTCTATATGCTGTTTTATTTTGTAATCTACCAACACGCTAAATGAAAAACGTGTCATATGTTTCGTATATAAAATATCTATGCAAATATGTAACTATAGCTGTCGGACAAGAGGGAAAAGCAATATTTCTATCTGAAATGTGGTACAAGCACCTCAAAACTGTGCTTGAGTAAATGTACTTTGTTGTGTTCCAACCCTCGGCACTACTTACAGAACTTGAAGATGAACAAGTGCTTTGTCTTTTCCATTCTCACTCTTAATCCTACTGAAGTCAGGCAGAGTGTTTGGCTCCTCATTACATGCTGTTTAACCAATCTTACACCACACAGGCTGTTGTTTTACACGTTCACGCGAAGAGGAACATGCTGTTGTATTTACTTTAGAAATTGCTTTGATGGAACCATGAACAGATGAAGCTTGAGAGTAAACTACACACCCTTATAGTTTTAGATTACACAGTTACAGCCGCATTCAACAAACCTGCAGAGACTTGTGAGGATGCACGCATTCAACAAACCTGCAGAGACTTGTGAGGATGCACGCATTCAACAAACCTCCAGAGACTTGTGAGGATGCACGCATTCAACAAACCTGCAGAGACTTGTGAGGATGCACGCATTCAACAAACCTGCAGAGACTTGTGAGGATGCACGCATTCAACAAACCTGCAGAGACTTGTGAGGATGCACGCATTCAACAAACCTGCAGAGACTTGTGAGGATGCACGCATTCAACAAACCTGCAGAGACTTGTGAGGATGCACGCATTCAACAAACCTGCAGAGACTTGTGAGGATGCACGCATTCAACAAACCTGCAGAGACTTGTGAGGATGCAGATGCCCTTGCCAGTAAACCATTTTTCTTTTTCTTTCACTTTTAATGAAAACGTGCGAAAACATCCTGTTTGGCAAGTAAACTGGACAAATCATGTTTTGAAAGGTTAATTGTTTCTAAAGATAATGATCAACTTTGCAGAATACAGATTAATCATCAGGCCAAAAGACACGAAGCACGAATTGGAATACAAATGAACATGTTGAGTGTAATGTTCAGCACAGAGGTTATGTGTTTATTACACAGAATTATTTCTGCACACTAATGTGACACCAGACAATTCCCTATTTACATATTCAGCAGACACGGAGCAACATCAGCAGTTATTGGGAGTTGATGAATCTACGACCAATGTTTACTTTAACTTTAGCTCTGCTTTGGTCTCCACCGGCCTCAGTTTGTGCCTTTAGTGTATTAACATCACGTTCTCGTCCCAAAGCTAAGCATAGATTCCTCTTAAACATAAATACCTGGTATTTTATCGACTGTTACTGTTGTGAAGACTCTTCCTCTGCATGAAAAGATATTCTGTTCGTCCCTTTTTCCAAAGTTGCGACTCTTTTTCTCTATCCAGGTCGCCGGGAATTAACTTTTTTATGACAGATGCAAAATGTCAAAGTGTTATTTTTGTATGAAAATATAAAATAATAGGAAGGTTAACTGATAATGAAAGGATTACATTTTGGTTTACGTCAAACAAATTGAGCACGTACATGCTATGGGATTTGTATGGATTGAGCAAAAGAGATGCAACATAAAATATTATTTTTAGCGTGCAGCAAATTGTTTTCATTAGGATGTAAGAAGAGCTTTTGAAGATTATTCGACATGGTCGCTATCTTTGACTGCTGCTTGGTGCTGGGTGATGTGCAGCGGCAGGTTTGAGAGAATATGCTGAAAAACCAAAACAAAGAGCCAAAAGTGGCTAAAAAACCTCGATAATGATGACGGGAGCTGCAGGGCTGGATTGTGCTTCTCTGCGGCTTCTTCACTATGAGAGACCCCTTTCACACTGCATGTATTCAGTTGATCCATTGCCAATAGAGAAAGTACAGATTGGAGCTTTGTATTTAAGAACTCACCTCAGTAATTGTTGTTCTGTGGCAGGACACAGAAGTACTTTGGCCGCCAGAAGCCCCGGTCATTGTTCTGATACTGAAGGTTTGGGGCTTTAACTGGAAGCTGCACGAACCTGACTTTGTGCTGTACTACTTAAAATAAACACCAGATTACCACACTGCAATATTTACAGAAACTAAAAAAAAATCCCTTTTGCGAGAGGCGGGAGGATGTTTTGATGGAACACACCTTTGAACAACTTCTTATAGTGTTGTGAAATAGTTGTGAAACAAAACAGACAGCCTTTCCACAAAACATCTCTCATCAGTGCACAAACCAGATGCGGAGACAATAGTCACATTATATTGACGACACTGAAGTCTGACTAATGTGCAGTTGGTCGAAACATTTTTCCCAGGTGTACGCAACGACAACAGGTGATGACGACGTTTCCCTCAGTCAAGCGTGAGAACACTTCACATTAGTGTCTCAAAGGAACAGAAGTCACCTTTTAAAAGAAAAAAATCGGATTCCTGAGAATTCAGACTCAGGTTCCTAATTAAAAACGGGCGCGAGAGGCGGGAGGATGTTTTGATGGAACACACCTTTGAACAACTTGGAACCAGACCGATAAACTCCCGGGGTCACGGGGCAAGGCTCTCTGACATGTGGTTTGTTGGCTCTGAGGGAGACATTTATCATTTTTCCAAAGCAGTTAAGAAGAATGTCTTTGTCAGTTACTATTTAACGGATAGATGGGTATTTTGAAAGTCGCTCCTTTCATTTCATTGCACTCTGCATAACCGTCCTCACATTGCCCACTTGTGAGCAGAGGATATCTTCCACACTGTGGAATCTCCTGCAGGATATTGCTCAGTCTGTTCCCAGTCCGCCTGATACTAATGCACCGGGCCAGGAATGTTAAACCATTGTCCGTTCGTGCCAGCAGCACCACACCCAGCTCCCTGTGCTCTGAGAGTCCCTGACTGCCTCACCTCAATAATATCTGTCCATATTTTATCTTTAGCAGCATCTATAGGCAAATTGCCTAGATTATGTTCAGATTATTTAAAGTCACAACAACTCTCTCTCTCTCTACTGACAACAAACATGCCTTACCTTCCTTACTTCCCTTCAGCTCTGCACTGCTTGCATGCATACTCTGTCTCTTACCTAACCCTCGTGCTAACGGCCACTTTAGATCTAAACCAGATTTCTAATCTGAAACTAACTCCCTGAAGAAGTGAGAACCAGGCTGCACAAAAATGTGACTCTACAACTCTAAAGTGCACATATCTCGATGACCTGGATCAAGAACAGTATTCTGCTGGAACCAGCGTGAGCTTCTGTCCCTGACCTGTGTTGATATAGCACTTCATCGTTAGCGTTCATTTTCTTAGTTTGGTCTGTGTTATCTTGGGCGCGCCCAGCCTTTCTCTTTCCATCAATAGTTGACTAAAGTCCTGATAGCTTCACCAGCGGCTGGACACCCTGACGGTGAGCTTGATTATTACACATGTCAGTAGTGCTCAGCTGTAGAAGAATGCACGCAAAACAAATCGTGAACTATCTACTTTTCTCTTCTTCATTCTCATTTTATCTTGCCTTCATCAAGGTGACACCACCCTGATAGAGTTGGACGAGCTGACAGCATGGTGCGCTGGAGAGCAGTGGTGAGAAGTATTTCACATACTGTTTGAGCGTATTTGATATGAGCCTGTGCCTGGTGACAACCTGCTGATTAATGCTTTGTATTGATGATAAAAAAAGGTTTGATCAAATAGTTCTGAGGATGATGTGTAGATAAGAGGCATGACTGTGAGAGGATTAGTTCCACATCTTTGGGAAATAATGCTTATATGCTTACTTGTTGAGTAAATGGACAATGTCGACTCGCAATAAAACTGCTCATGAAAAACTTCAACGTATTTGATACATCCCACCTGTGCAGACATCTATGTACTGTATTAATGAGAGTGCGACAGATGTGGATATAGTTACATATCCACATCTGTGCTGCACATCATAATTGGTTAACTCGTATGAATCACTGTATAATAAAGTGTATCTAGCTATTCAGATTTGATCCGTTAATATATAGAAAGGGACTTTTTTTTAACATCTGATGAAGTTACCACTAATATTACCACTAACAATTTTTTTATTACTGCAAATACAATAATAGTTTAGGTTTGCATGTTTTTAAATTGCATGTTTTGTATTAAGTTGAACCATAAAATGATTGGGTAGTAATATTTTCACCTCTGCATAATGTTGATCTTAAAATTTTGACTCAGAAGCCAGACGGGCAACATTGAAACGGCCTTTGAGGTCCAGTTCCAAACCAAAGTGACAGTAAAACCTGCACGGTCATGTGGCGTCTTCCACAGAAGCAGACGTTGATGTGCGAAATCTCTTTAGAAGAATGATCGGCTTGTTGGAAGACACACCCGATGTGCGTCTCACTTCTTTGCATCTATGCATGCATCTGTAAGCGCAGAAGAAACCTCTAAGTCTTGGAACAGTTCTGGCTCGACCCGCTTATTATAAAAGCAGAGTACATTTAGAAGCCTGTGATCACTTCTCTTCACCCTCATCGCACTTATCTTGGATGCTCGATTGTGTAGTAATCCAGATCGAGCCCAGATTCTGTTTGGCAGAAGGGAAATCATTTATCTTTTAATGAGGTGTGGGCAGATTTCGATGCTCAGACTTGCTGAAGACTTGAAGACTGCTCCCACTGTTGCTTCCCTCATAATTGTCTCAGAATTGGATTTCACAAGAAACAATACTTGCACAGGTGTTGACATTGTTGCACAGATTAAGATAGCAAATAACAGATTCATTGGAAGAGTGAACACTTCTTGATTGTTTCCTGGTTGTCACCACCAACATCAACAGTCCCTGCAGCAGATTCTGCTCCTGTCATCACATTGCAGGGAAAGGGTGGAGATTCTGAGGAAAACTCTTTTTGTTTTTTTCACTCACTCGCTCACACGCATGCCTCTTTAAGGCGTGTATCTAAAAGGTAATTTTAGAAAAGACGTCAGTTTATTTGGCACATTCCCATCGCTGCAAGCTGGACGCTGCATTGCATTTTTACCAGCATTCCCGCGGAGCCTCCTGTGGCAACCTCAGGCCTTTCACAGCAACCAGTGCTCTCTGTGAACTGTTCAAATATCTATTTGTATTTATTTTTTATGCTTTGCATATAATCATATAGCTTCTTATTGGCATACGAAGTTGATACAGGTGTTCTTTTTCCAACAAAGCCCATATCGTGTGTGAAGAAACCTGCTTTTATACTAATGTATGGGATTCGAACTCCTGGTTGAAACAAATTCCCTCACCAGAAACCGATCTTCGAACGGTTTCTGTAGCTTAAGAGAATTCCAGCGGTAGTGATATTTGTTGTAGTAGTAGTAGTAGAAGTTGTAGTCAAAGTATTAGTAATTACAAGAAGTAGTAGAAGTAGTAGTATCAGTAGTCGTAGTAATAGCTGTAGTAGTGGTCGTAGTATTTAATAGAACAGTAGGAGTAGTATAATAAGTAGTAGTAGTAATAGTAAAGTCAGTTTTTGAAGTAGCAGTAGTAGTAGTACTAGTAGCAGTCATACTAATAGCTGTAGTAGTATTAGTACTGGTAGTAGCAGGAATAGCCGTATTAGCAGTTGTGGTATAAGTAATAATAGTAGTGGTAGTAATAGCAGTAGTGGTAGTAATACTATTTATGGTAGCAGTAATAGCAGTAGCAGGAATAGTAGCAACAGCAAAAGTTGAATTAGTAGTAGTAGTAGTAATACTAGAAATATTAGCAATAGTAGTAGTTGTCGCAGTATTAGTAAGAGCATTCATTATTTCAACAAAAAAGCCTAATTTTGAGCTAAACGTTTAAATACAGTTAATCCATGGGGCTTTATTTTGAAAGGGTGGGACTGGGTGGGGGAGGGAGGGGGAGAGGAGACATAATCATCATGAATCATAAACATTACACGATTTAACCACTAGAGGGCAGCAGTGTTAAATCATTTAATGAGTCATAAACATTACACGATTTAACCACTCGAGGGCAGCAGTGTTACATCATTTAATGAATCATAAAGCCCGGCCCATTTGTCAAATTTTAAAACTCAATGTGACCCCTGAGCCAAAAGGTTTGACCACCCCTGCACTAGAACAGTGATTCTTAACCATAGGGCCGCGGCCCATGATTGGGCCGCGAGCGCCACCTAGAGGGCCGCGAAAAACTTTCAGTTTTGCACCGGTGGGCCGCGGGACCGCATAGGTTATCAATTGAAGACACCAGAGATATTACTGTTATCCATGAGACGCTCAGTTACAATATAGCTTCCCACCACCTGGTGGCGGTAATGCGTCAGTCAGTTGTTGAACAAGCTCCAATAAGCAGAAGAAGACACTCAGCTAGCCGCTAGCCTGTAGCGAAAGTTATGGATAAGTTATGAAAAAGAAAAAATGAAGACTACAGTGGTGCCATAGTCTAAATGTCTAAATGTGTGTGCAAGTACAACCCTGACTTTCTTAAGTACGGCTTTGTGAACGGAGGCAACGAGGCAGAGCCGAGGGTTCAGTGTGTGGAATGTGGGCTAATGCTGTCAAACGAAGCACTGAAGCCTTCAAAAATAAAGCGACACCAAGCGACGAAACATCCAACGCTCGTGGGAAAGTCTGTTGGGCTTCTTGTTGTGTGTGCAGGTTTACATACACATGATAATAAATGTCTTTGTGATCATCACATTGTATCATCTCATTTATTTAACAAGGGTTTTGCCTGTTCAACACCGCATCCTCGATCCCCTCCCCTTCCGTTCCTACGGCTTGTTTGCGCAAATACGTCACAAAACATGTCCGTGTTTGGTATCCCAGCATGCCCAAAATCCTCATCTTTGCGAAGAAATCATTGATTTTCTTTCATTTCTTATGGTTTCTCCACAAAAGGAGCCCACACACACACTGTCCAAAGTCGCCATAACCGCTGCAAGTCGTATCTTGCAGCATCTCAACGGAAAAAGACACATTACAGACCCGACAACGTGCTAGCGGATGTTACCATGGAGCTAGTGCCTTCAGAAAACGCTAGTACTTATAGTACAAACCTTATCCTCCTCTTCCATAAGCCGTCAATCAACGTTTGCGTAACTGAGCTATTCTCATACTCGATCGTGCGCTCTGTCGCAGCCATTACGCACAGCAAGTCCACTACTCACACACCATGTCTTCGACCTTATATATGTATGTATGTATATAAGGTCTTCGACCTTATATACATAGTTTTTGCAATTTGCAAAGGCTAATAATAAAAGGAAAATAATATAATATCAAAATATAAAGGGAGAAACACCTTTAGTGTGTCAGAATATCATGTGGTTACCATGTGTCCATTTGGGTCTCCAAATGTCCTTTTAGAGCTCCGCCTGGATCTCTTCATGGAAGAAACACTGTAGAATGGTCATACTTTGTCCAATCTTCTTCAAATTTGAGGCAGTTGTTCACTGATAGTGTAGTTGCAGCCCTATACTGTCCTTTACCTGTACAGATACAGCCACCGGCAGTTATTTATACTGAAAGATACTTTTTTATTTTATGCGGACAAAAATCTTACATTTTTACTGACTCCAAAGGCCCACTGCTCTGTTTCTGTATGACCTACAGGTTGTCTGACACGTTTGATGCATATAGTCAGAGTGGGCCCCGGGACACTTTGTACTTGAAAAGTTGGGCCCCGAGGTCAAAAAGGTTAAGAACCCCTGCACTAGAGGACCATGTACTCTGCCAAAAAATGCATCTCCCAAACACAGAACCAAATATCAGCCTCAAACCAATTCATTTTTCCGGACGAGCCCCCACTTGTCACAAACCGGGCTGAACGGCCATGACAAAAAAGGGAGACACATTCAATGAAGCAGTTTTACCAATTATTTATTAAGTTTAAAGTAATATAAAAGACAAACATAAACTAAGCGTGACATGTGAAGTCAGTCATGTCAGCAGTGTAAGTGAGTGGGTGCGTGTGAAGTGTATATGCAGTGTTGTATAGTGTAAAGTTTACACTGTAAACCAAACCATAACCGCAACTAAAACCAAAGTGGGTGTCTCAGGAAGGAGCCCGCCAACTGAAGATCCAGAGGGTTTTATAAAGGGTGCACTGGCACACAGGGCCAGTGCAGTTAATTGCCTCAGGTGTTTCCACTCTGCCTGACGACCCTCTGCCACACCTGCAAGGAAAGCAGCCACACAGGCAGACAGGGTCGTCACACCAGCGCTCGTCTTTGCCCTGTGAAAACCTAAAATGACTACGGGCTCCAAGGCCACTGGGCTTACTCCCCAACTCGCTGCGTCTAAAACGGAGAGACGGTTCGTGTTTTATTCACTTTTAGCAGAGTTGTGCATATTTTTGTACAAAGAAGCCTAGACTCCCTAATCCTTATCCCTTGGCCGTTCTTTCACCCTCTAACAGAGCATCCTGTTTCCCTTGTACAGCTGTTGACTTACAGAATGAACTACATGCATTTATCTGCGTGTAAAAAGTGACATGGTTGAGGCGGTCAAAAGAGCACAACCACCCTGCCTCAGTTATGTGAATATATGACAAAGATACAGGCTCATATCACAGTATGATTGTAAATATACATGAATACATTTCAAACAATGAATATGATTTTAGACAAATATATTTCGAGACACACGGAAGTATTAAGAACACAGCAAGTAAAAGTCCTGCATATTTATTTATTTCATTTCATTTATATTTCTTTATTCATTTATTTATTTAGGGATGGGGGGGGGGGTGTGGGAACTTCCCCCTTAGTCTTGGCTCTGTGTGTAAATCATTTGAGCGTTTTAGAGACTCAGGCATTTATTTAAGTCAAACCATTTAAGGAGTCGATGTGTCACTTTGGTAGAACTGCTAACTCACGGTCATAAGACACAAAAGTTAGCAGCCTGTGTTATTGTACAAAACTGTATTGTGTTATAAAACACAGCTTATCATATATATTTTTTCTGTAAAATCTGCAAAGTAACGAATAACTAACGCTGTCAAATACATGTTGTGGAGTAGAAGTATAAAGTAGCATGAAATGAAAACACACACCAAGTACCCCCAAAAATGTACTTAAGTACATGACTTGAACAAATGTACTCGGTTACATTCCACCACTGATTTTAGGGTTTGAGAAGGTTTACTATCAGTGGGGATGTGACGCTTAACTTCTCTTGACAGATCTTAAATGTTGAAAGTTGTAGTATATTGTATGTTGTAGTATATTTTGGTATTTTTAATGGTGTATATGCATGTTTTAAGGGGTTCTTAAGGAGGTTAAAAAATGTTTTTGTAAGAGTGAAACCAATGAAAACCGCACCTTCATTTATACTTTCAAAGAGATTTCCTTTTTCAAGGAAGGCGAAATTCCCACCCATCCACATAAGTTAGAGCATGACAAATACTGCGATAGTCATTATTCAAATGCTTTTTATTTTAATATTTCTGTAGTGTAAAAATGAACATGAATATTTTCTCAAAGTACATGTTTTTTTTTTCAAATTGAAATGAAAGTTGTAGTCTTCAATATGATCCACAACATATATAATATTTCAATGACTAGTGGAATGACATTAAAAAGATGCTTCATAAATACTAATAATACTAATAATGAAATAAAGTGATGGAATAGTTAAATTGTTGAAATTAGGCCAAAATTATGAATCATGCTTGTTGTTTTTTTTTCTCCAAACTAGTTTTAGTTACAACAGTTACATTAAATGTTAGCAGGAGGCAATGTCAATATCATTAGTGAAAAACATATTGAATAAACGTCTAACAGTCGTGCCTCTGTGCCTCCCTTCAGCCACATTCCTTCTTTCATTGCCGTTCTCTGGACTGTCCTCCAGACACCCTCAGACTCCACCTGCACCTGTTTCCACTTTGCCCTGGTCAGCGCTGCAGTCTGGCCCTTTACACTCATTCCCTCACAGATCTGCAAAGTTGCCTGCTTGCTTTCTTGTCATTTTCTTTCAAACCTCTGACACCCTGTCCCCGTTACCTAAAAGTAAGTTGACAGTTTGAACCGTGGACTCTCTGCCTGACCCCCCCTTTGGAGAAGTGTGCCTTGCTTGGACTGCCCTCCTGGTTTTGGACCATCATTGGGTGAGCTAGTTCTCTTCCATTCTGTTTACATCCCTGAACTGTTCCTGTCTGCTGCTTCTGGGTCACTCTCCTTGCTGCCTTGCATGCATCCATATGACACAAAAAAAGATGTGTATGAAAATTGTATTTTTAATATCAATTCAAAACGAGACGTACAAAATAATTACTCTCATGGACCTGGCTTCTTTTTATCAACAATGCCACAGCTTCATCTTATATCAATATGTTACAACCAAACAGTGTGCTGCAACATTCATGTTTCTGCACACTGTGAACAGGACTGTTGTCAATACTTGTGTCTGACTGTTGTTTGGTACCAAACAAGGGGAAACAAACAGGTTTGCCAACAAACTGCAGAAAACAAAACCCAGAGGAAATGGCTCATTTCTTATAATGTAGCCCCCCTATGAACCTGCTCACTGAGCTTTAATCCAGCTCCTCCACATCTGGCTCAGTGGTTTTGGACAGAGGAGACGGTGGGTGCTGCCAGGACATCGGCTCCCCCAGGCTCTGGGAGCGCGAGGGGTCGGCGGGTGAAGAAGACCAGTCTGCAATCCTCCTGACGTATAAACGCATACATCGTTTCATTAGGTCATGATATCAGTTTTGTTTACACTTCACAGCTGGCCTACGGTATTCAAAGAGGAGCGGCCGTCTCACAGCGGCAGGTCCAGGCCCTGTGGAGGCGGGTGATGCGGAGCAGCCGGCTGGAAGTGGGCGTACATCAGGGGCCCGCGGAGGCCATTGTTGTAAAGCCCAGTAGGCACGGGGGGCCACCACGGCCTGTTGAGCAGGAGGTTTGGACACGGCCCGTAGCCGCTGGGGTAACCCGGCATCCACAGGATGTTAAGAACAGGCAGAGGTGCAGCCGGGCCAAATCCACCAAAGTAAGGGGCATCTGGAAGGAAAGGTAAGACATTCTAATACACTTGAGCATTCAAATCTACTTAAAGAGTCATTTTTTATTCATTTTAAATATCATATAAACTGGTGTTTCAGGGTGAGGGAGGAGGTTTCTCCATATGCATTTACATTAGGGCCAAAATTCAATCTAACTTGGCAACAATATGTACATGACAACATTACCACGGCTGCAACTGATGATTTCACCATTTCATTTAATAATTTGCGATGAACAAAAGTGACAAAATACCATTTATACATTCCTGAGTTCATGGGGAAGTTTTCAAATTGCTTGTTTTGTCGATCATATAGTCCAAACTCCCCTAAAATGTTTATTTAAATGTCATGTGTGGTAGAGGAAGTATTTACATTTTTTACTTAAGAGTAGCAATATTACATTGTGAATATATTACAAAATTAAGTTCTGCATTCAAAACTTTAATTAAAAGTGTGCAAATATTATCAACCATATTTACTTGTATATATTTGTATATATTAAAAGAAGTATTTACTTTTAACTCCTTCATATGATGGTTGGTATAATTTACAGAAATGCATCATATTCTTTAAGATCGTCTCACGTTTGCAGCGTCCCTGTCCTGCGTTTTTGTGACGCTGCATTTTCCAGAGCTTTTAAATGTAACGACTAACGCTGTCAGACACATGTAGTGGAGTAGAGCTATACGTAGTACTTCCATTTTATGCAACTTTAAAGTAAAATAACTTGAGTCAGTGGTTGGCTTTTTTGTTTGAAAAATGAAAAACTATTGTATATGTCATAGTGCTGATTCATTGTCGTTATAACCTTATCGTTTAATCAATGATATCTTATTTCTTTATGGATTCACGAACTGGAAAGTTTAAATGGATGAAAGAAAAAAAAGTGTGGAGCTCTGAACAACAGAACGGTTATAACACGAGCGGAGTCCGCCCTCCGGCGCTCAAAGTGACTCATAACGAACGCTCCACGCGCTGCTCGCTCCACGCGCTGCTCCGTATAACTGAGCCGCAGGTGTTAATGGCCGTTGATGCCGTTGATTTACTCGCAAATCACAAAGTTGTTGAGGATAGAAAATCCAAAAGTGTATATCGATTTACTCACAGGCCTAAAATATCATCACATGTTACTTTCTACAACAAACGTTATGTTATCTGCATTATGTCCCGTAATGTTCTTTGTTTTATATTATTTTTGGTGCTTTAAGTGAATTTGTTGTTGTTATTTTAGGGAGCTAACGTTAGCTCCGTCACGTTCAGCTTATGTGACGAACCTTCAATATGTATCCAACAGTATCCTAACAGCTCTATCGGTGTGACGCTATAACTTAAGCGTTGTTTTAAACATGTTATAATTAACGGTAAATGATAAATGATAAAATAACTTACTAAAGCGTGTGCGAGGCTCTTCCTCACTGGAAGTGAAGGGCACCACCTCTCCGCTGTCCAAACCGGCCGACGTCTGCCCCCCCGCGGCAGGTTTACTCCGGTTTGCGGCGGCCCGCTCCGTGGCCCCATCCGTACCCAATGCAGCCGACAGACCCTCTTCATCCGGGGCCAAGGTGCTACAAGTCTCCTCAGCCGCTGGTTTCCCCGCGCTGACGGCGGTGTGGACGCCGAGTCGTTGCTCTTTATTTTGGGGGTTCTTTGAGGCTTTCTTCAGACTTCGCTGGAGGGCCGTGACGCGAGACCGTTGTGTGACGATATAGCACTTACAGCACTCGCAGTTGAGAAAGGGACAGCACTTAACGTGGCCCTTCTGCGGGACGATGATCCCATGGTGTCGGCACCGGGTGCATTTGGGCTTTCGTGGTTGCTCGGTGGCGGCTACCGACAGTTGTTCTTTGGATAAGGACATGTTGTAGTACAATGCGCTTTATTCTACGTGTGAACCCCTCCTCACACGTATGGGGGGGGGGGGGGCTTTTATACAGTCCATGCTTATGACCCAGGATGAACTTTGTATTAAATGTATCATTTCCATGCGTGGGAAAATGAAAATGGCCCTCGTGCCAGCGACCATTGAGAGACCACTCAAGCGCTGATTGATCGGTCTGACTCATTGACACACAGGTGTCTTTTCACATCTGCCAACGTAGTGTCCGTGACAGACAGGCTTGTCAAAGAGTTATGCCGTGTTCACACCGGTCGCGTTGATTTTTTGACGCGCGTCGAGATTACATACAAAGTCTATGCACAGACGCGATGAGACTGGCGCGCCGCGATTTTGCGATGGCGCTGCACGTTGGACGCGTTATTGCAGTGCGGTGGACGCGGTGGACGCGTTGGACGCCGCAAAATCGCCAACGCGCGAGTTGAAATTTTTCAACTTCAGCGACATAATCGCGTGACGCTGTGGCGCGATAGCCTATCAGCGTTGAGTTGCTCCCCCTGTCGTCACTGGCTTCCTGCCGTTGTTGAATCAGGAAATAAATCCTGTCGCCGTCTGTGTTCACCCAGAGCTCTACGATACCTCATATCAATGGAGTGGTCTCACCGACGTCACGATCTCCTTAGTTACGAGGTCGGTCGGCCATGTTGGAGTACATACAGATCCTACATGGCGGCGCGTAAACAAGGAAGTGCGGCGAAAATACCATACTTTGAATCACTGGATAGTGCATCAAAGGTTCGCTACCTGGCCAAATTGAAGGTTATTGGTAACTTGGATCCCTATACGATGAGTGCAGATGGTTTCAGTGTCGATCCTACTTATCTTCCATCGGTAAACTACGGCAACATCTACACGTATCTCGTGAACACCCCCAGTCCTTACACAAAAGACGAGCTGGAGTGCTACAAAGGGCTCGACGCTTATAATCAGTTTGTCAGTGGATGGGTCCGAGACGTCAAAGCAACGGTCGTCGAGAATTCTCATCTCGTCATTGGGAGGGTAAATATATACAGATCTGGTCCGATATTTAGCAATATTCAATGTTTACTCAGCGCAAACAGACACGTGTGTTTGTTTACATTGTACGTGCATGTAGGAATTCACTTTCAACTAACTCCTAACTTCATCCCCCCCCCACACATATATATACATATATATATATATATATATGATCCGACGTTAAACTCATATCAAGCAATGCTGAGGCTGCATCTCTGTGTTTCGCCTGTTGTACACGCTCGACACGTCTCTGGTACCGACTGCTGTCACGGGCTGATGAAGCTTCGGTAACCTTCTCATGTCCAAGTTTAATTTATATTTCCTTTATTAAATACTGTTCACAAACGAATTTGCAAATAAAATCACTGACCACTTATAAAGTGATCCGCACATACTCTAGTGTACGCCAAATTCCATTCCTTTATATCTCGAGAGATGCGTGACAGCCATTTCTCGCGACGTCGCTTGGATAGCTCCTTCGTGTCATTTCCTTGATGTGTAATGGCCGCTGGCAAACGAAAGAATGATTTCTTGTCTCTATCAGCTCTGCTGCCACAACCAAAGACAGCACAAAAGTTCACCACCGATAGGTTATGCGACTCAGCCGTGCATGCCAGTGGCTTTGTGTGTACTCCAACATGGCCGACAGCTAAACTGTGACGTCACACGAGACCACTCCATAGAGACCGGACCAAACTATATGTATGCATGTGTGTGTGTAAACCATACGGTACAAACAATGAATAGACGCTGCCGTATTTACGTCTACGTGACGTTATTGAGTGCTGGTGGAGCTGCTACGATGTTAGCATAGCCTAGCACCGATCCATCAGAGCTCCATTGAGAAGACCAGTAACCTACAAATCGGCATCATTACGTAGTTATTTCGGAGTCCCTTTTTGTCGGAGAAGACAAGTACAAATCGGCATCATTATGTAGTTATTTCGGAGTCCCTTTTTGTCGGTTTATTGCCGTTGAATCACAGCCAAATCAGTTTATGTTGTGTTCCTACAGCTGTAGTAAACAGCGACCGGTGGCTTGCTAGACACAGTGAATACAGCTCGATACAATCCACGGAGCTCCTCTGAACAATATTATGAACCAGACATGACGGCGTTTGGCATTCCGATGTTTGAGGGACTTCCACAACACGTACAAAGCAGCAATTGTCCTTATTCCTTTCACGGTTGACAGCGGAAATAAATGGCGGCCAGATGGAGGCTTCCAGGACGATAAACCACGCCCCCTCTCCGGCGCTACGAGATTTTGCGGCGTCTGGTGTGAACACGACCGGCGGCGCGTTGGACGCGATTGTGCAGTGCGTTGGACTCTTTTTTGCAGTGCGTCAAAAAATCAACGCGACCGGTGTGAACACGGCATTATGCCGTGTTCACACCGGTCGCGTTGATTTTTTGACGCGCGTCGAGATTACATACAAAGTCTATGCACAGACGCGATGAGACTGGCGCGCCGCGATTTTGCGATCCCGCGGCGCGTTGGACGCGTTATTGCAGTGCGGTGGACGCGGTGGACGCGTTGGACGCCGCAAAATCGCCAACGCGCGAGTTGAAATTTTTCAACTTCAGCGACATAATCGCGTGACGCTGTGGCGCGATAGCCTATCAGCGTTGAGTTGCTGCCCCCGTCATCAGTGCCGTAGCTCCTGCCGGTGCTGAATCGCAAACAACGATGGAGGACAAATTAATAGTGGCGGTTTGTGGCTTCCCCGAGCTCTACGATACGTCGTCATATCACTACCGCGACCGAACTATGAAAGATATGGCATGGAGGAAAGTAGGTGAGGACGTCGGACAACCTGGTAAGTTATTATTATGTCTTTGTTACTTGATTCTAGCTATCGGTTGTAATTTACTAACTAGCTATATGAACCATGTTAGCATGAAAGCTAGCCCAACCACCGGCTTTCACACTAAATACGTTATGCGTTCCTTGTCAGATGAGATTTGCCGACGGAAGTGGAAGACTCTCAGGGACACCTATTTGAGAAAGAGGAGAGAGGAGACAGAGAGAAAGAGTGGCTCAGGAGCAGGGCCATCAAAGAAGTGGAAGTACTCTGCGGTTATGTCTTTCCTCAACCCCTTCGTGACTCCCAGGGAGAGTAGCGGTAACATGGGGAGGGTCGAGGGAGACAGTACCGCAGAGTACTTCACAGATGCAGGACCAGACCAGGACGACATGTCAGAGGCAGCAGCAGGGCCATCTGAGATTGACAGGAGAGGTTTGTTGAAGTGAAGACACAAAAGCACAGCATAGTTAAGTCATACAGAAAATATTACTACAGCTGAAGTAGTAACGACAGGCCAAAGCAGTGCAAGAGGTTTGTTTTTTTCATTTGGCAAAGCCTGGGTCTGTATAGTCTTCATACTTATTAAAAAAAATGTTTCATGAGCAAAAATAAGTTATAATAAAGGAGCTTTGAACCCTGGGCTCCGGATCTTAAACCACTATACTGTCATAGATTTGAAGGCAAATTACTATTTAATTAAAGCAGCACTTTTGAGTCATAAAATTGTTTTATTGTTCATGTTCAAAGATGAAACAGATTGGTCATCAGAGGACGGTGAGGAAGAACCTCAAGGTGCTGCTGCTCCTCCTCCTCCTGCTGCTCCTCCCGCTCCTGCTCCACCCATGGGTATGTACATCACAAAAGTTGGATTGCATTTTTTTGTATGAATACAATTTATGCATTCATGGTATGTTTTTCACAATTACAAATATTTACTTTACAAGCTATTGTAGTGATGGGATGCAATAGTTTCACGAAATATGTTGTTTCCATGTCATACAGGAAAAAGAAGGGCCCCAAAAAGGCCAACAGGGATCGAGAAGCAGCAGGAGATAGAGAAGCGCCTTCTGCAGGCATTGGAGAGAGACACCCCTGCTCCACCAGCTCCACAATCTGAGGATGAACTCTTCATGAGGAGCCTGGTTCCTTCCCTGGAAAGATTGCCACGCCAGCAAAAGGAATATATAAAATTGCAATTTCACAAAATACTTTATGATGCCAGCACTGTGGTGCTGAATTTGGAACATTTGGAACATTTGGATTAGACATCTGGGGGACAATCTTTCCAGGGAACGAACCAGGAATTAAAAAAAAAACAATTAGTTTGTATTTTGTAAAAATTAGTTTGTTTTTTGTATATGTTTTTTGTATATGTTTTCTATACATTTTCAATAAATAAATGCACTTCATTTCATGTTACTTTGTCCATGTTCTTTATTGTAGTTTTACAAGAAATAAAGAAAGGATACAACTTTTATTTATATATATATATATATATATATATAGTTATATAGTTATATAGTTATATAGTGAAGGACACACTGCTACAACATATATTAAGTAACATTGCAGGAAGTTTGCTCAGTAGTAATGTGTGGGTGGCTCTTAAAAGAGCCGTTTTGGATGCGCTTGGGCATTACACGGTGTCTTGCCATGGGACCGTTCCCTCAGCAGAGAAGTAGGATGTGAAGGCCTCCCTCACCCTGATGGCTTCTCTTGCAGAGTTGTTGGCAGCAATTCTTCCCAGATCTGGCAGTGGCTCCACCTCTCCAACCGGTATGGTCACTGCAGTTGTTGGGGTGGTTTTCCGCAGGAAGTTATGCAGAACACATGTAGCCTTCACACACTTCTCTGCAACTTCTGGGTGGACCTCAATGGCTCGCCTGTACATCCTCCACTGAGAAGAAAGGATCCCAAAGGCATTCTCCACAACCAACCGAGCTCGGGAGAGACGGTAATTGAAGATCCGGCGGTCCCTTGGAAGGATGCGGCCGGGGAATGGCCTCATGAGATTTTTCCTCAGTGGAAAGGCCTCGTCAGCAACAAAGACGTGCGGCTGAAGTCCTTGGTGGTCAGCTCCTGGTAGTGGCAGGTCAGCAGGCAGTTGGAGGGTGCCAGATTTAAGAGCTTGACCAAAAGCTGAGTTGGCCAGACTCCCACCATCGCTGGTTCTTCCGTAGCCTCCGACATCAATCAGCCGGAAACAATATTTCGCATCCACAACTGCCAGGAGAACTAATGAGAATGTTCCCTTGTAGTTGTAGAACTGAGATCCGGAATTAGCAGGGGCTTTGAGGACAACATGCTTTCCATCGAGTGCTCCACAGCAGAGAGGGAAATTCCACCGCTCCTCAAACTGCACAGCAATTGATCTCCACTCCTCTGTGGTGGGCACAGCCATGAACTCCTCCACAAGGCAGTCCCAAATAGCTGTGGCAACATCTGGGACAATACCGGCGACAGTGGAGACCCCGACACGGAAGCTGTTTGCGATGGTCCTAAAGGAGTCACCAGTAGCAAGATATCTGCAGCACAGAAGAACATTCAATTTAACAGAGTTATTGAACATACTGTAGCTGCTAATAGAAGTCGTTTTTTATTGATATGACTGCACAGCTGCTGTCATGAATAATAAACATCTTAAATGCTGGTGATTTTCGTTAGATTACGTTATTTTGAGTATTGTCGGACTTCGGATCCATCATGGATCCAAACTCCATTCAGAAAAACTATGTTAAAGTGGCTTCCTTGCCCTGTTGTGGACCGACAAAGCCTGAACTTATTTCATTCTTTCATTAATTCATTTTATGGAACTGCCACTCACCGGAGACAGACGGACAGGCGCTCCGCAGCTGAGATGGAACGCCTGTAGTAGGTGTCCAGTCGACAAATCCTGGGACCGACCCGAGCCAACAGGTCATCAAACTGGCTAATGGTTAGCCTCATGTAGCGCTGGAAGCGGCAGTCATCCAGACGTAGTTCCTGGAGAAGTCTGTGAAATTCACCGAGCTGTGTTCGCCTACGGATGCTGTTATGGACCCAGAGACGACTGCGTTTGGCATTCCGACGTTTGAGGGACTTCCACAACACGTACAGAGCAGCAATTGTCCTTATTCCTGTCATGGTTGACGGCGGAAAACAATGGCGGCCAGATCGAGGCTTCCAGGACGATAAACCACGGCCCCTCTCCGGCGCTACGAGATTTTGCGGCGTCTGGTGTGAACACGACCGGCGGCGCGTTGGACGCTTTTTTGCAGTGCGTTGGACGCTTTTTTGCAGTGCGTCAAAAAATCAACGAGACCGGTGTGAACGCAGCATTAGGGTTGCACGGTGTACCGCGACGTTAAAAACGATACGATTTTGCATATTTTTAGGATCGATACTTTATTAAAATAGCGCGCGATGAGAGCGCACTGGCTGCTCCGCTCCCTGTCATGCTGCCTGCAGGCATGCAAGGGGGCGGGGCTACCCAGTGCGCTCACAGCAACAGGCAGCGCGCGCACTCACAGTGAGTGATCACAGGGGAGACATGCAGGAGCTTTTGCCGACTGTTCTCGGCTTCTTGGAAAACAAGATGCCAGAAGTATCATCTGGAAGTACTTTGGCTATATTGCAGACAGTGAAGGAAAGCCCACTGAGTCAGTGGCGGCTGGTCAATAGAGGGCCATGGGGCCTGGCCCCACCATGAGCCACAAAAATAAATAAATAATAATAATCATAAATTATACAAATTGTCAATATTTGTGTTTTTGAACTATGGAATGTACCCAGTAATGTGTGTAAAATATGATATCTGCGCAAAATATATGCTTTTCCTGCTCGTGCTCTCCCCCTGTGTGCTCGTCTGCTCTTGCTCTCCACCTGTGTGCACGACACTCTGAGAACGGGCAGCTAGGGGGCCTAATCGTTTTGGCCCAAAAGAGGCGGGTCTATAAAGCAGTTTAGCCAATTGCTGATTCAAGATATAAATGAGTGACATACAATTTAGCCAATCAGCGCCCTCAAATAGATTCAGAGTGGGGCCAGAACGATCAGGCCCACCTAGCTGCGTGTTCTCGTCAGGAGAAGTCTCTACGGGAGAGAATAGAGAGAATAAAGAGAATAGAGAGAGTCGTCACTGGGGGTGGGAGGGGTGCTGGAATGGGTGGTACAGAGGCATGGGCCCCTGCTGAGCTGGGGGAGGGGGGATGGTGGTCTGGGGCTGGTTGATGGGGCTGTGGGGGATGGAGTCAGGACTGTCCCATTGTCTTTGAAAGCGACAGTAGTACTCACTCAGCTCGTCTGCCAGGCGGAGGTCGTTCATGGAGTGGGGGGTCTTAGGCTTGTAATTGGTGATCTGTCTGACACCTCTCCAGACAGAAGCAGAGTCGTTGGCTGAGAGCTGATGTTGCAGTTTCTCAGAGTACAGTCGTTTAGCGTCTCTCACTGGCTTGCTAAACCTGTATTTTGACTCTTTATATAAGTCCTTGTCCCCACTTCTAAAAGCCTGATCTTTCTGCAGCCTTAGCTTTCTGAGTTCTGCTGTGAACCAGGGTTTGTCATTGTTATAACTCACCCTGGTGCTTGTTGGAACACAGCTGTCCTCACAGAAGCTGATATATGAAGTTACAGCCTCTGTAAACTCATCCAGGCTGTTGGTAGCAGTCTTGAATACATCCCAGTCTGTACAGTCCAAACACGCCCGAAGATCCTAGAGCCTCACTGGTCTACTTCTTGAATTTCCTCACCACAGGTTTTCAGAGCTTGAGTTTCTGCCTGTATGAGGGAATCAGATGGACCATGACGTGGTCAAAGAGACCCAGTGCAGCACGAGGGACGGCATGATAGGCCCCGCTGATTGTGGTGTAGCAGTGGTCCAGAATGCTCTCCTCTCTGGTAGGGCATTTAATAAAGTGACGGTATTTAGGGAGTTCACAGCTGAGGTTTCCTTTGTTAAAGTCACCAAGGACAATAACTGGAGAGTCCGGGTAGGTCCGCTCCACACACAGTATCTGGTCGGCGAGCGCGCGCTGTGCTGCCTGCACGTTGCTCTGCGGCGGAATGTAAACACCGACTAGGATGAATGAAGCGAACTCACGTGGGGAGTAAAAGGGTTTGCAGTTGATGATAAAATATTCCAGATCAGGAGAGCAGTGCTGAATAATCACTGATACATCACTGACACATGAAAACACAACATGAAAACTATACAACTATGATTTTAAAGAAATATTTTTGACGTACTATTTTTTTTACTTTTTCCGACATACTATGCCATTAACAAAAAACTTTTAGACATACTATACTATGAGAATGTTTCTGCATACTATACTGACTTTTTAAAAACGTTTCCACATTTTATACTACAAGTTTTTTTCTCTTTTTTCATACGTTTCAACATACTAAACTATGACTTTCTTTTTTAAGACATACTATGCTATGACATTTCTTTAAAACTTTCAACATACTATGCTATGACGTTATTTTACTTTTATCGACATACTATACGATGACTTTTGACTTTTCCTTCGACACTATTCTATTACTACTTTATAAATCTTTTCATGCTGTACTATCAAACAATTCCAACAGGTTTAAATATGAGGTGTTGCTATATATTGAATTCTATAACAGTATATCGTTGCATTAAATTTCACATTGATAATATAACAATGATGTGCTTCTGCCTTAATGAATATCGTGGTTTTACTTTTGCCTGCAGTGAACGACAGGAGTTGAACCCCCCTATTACCTATAACATCACGTGGAGCTATTTATATTGGCTTTTAGTGTGCTGCCGTATACAGAAGCGCAATACAAATTAACTTTCTAATTAAAGTCCATCGTTCTCTGCAGTCATCAGATCAGTCGATTGTGTTCACAAGAGTTCACATAACACGTTCATTTTGGAGATCATAGACAGCTGTGTGTTATGTTTTATATATTTACTTACTTTTTACTTTCTGATAAATGAGTTGATATTTATTCGTTAAAAATGCTCATGTTTCTCACTGTGAAGTAATAACTCATGTCTTTCATATGTGAAACTCGTTTGTTTGGCACTTGCTTGTTTTTTAAGATCCACTGATTTCATATCAGTCTCTTTCAATTCTTCACAATCTGTAGTTGTCTTAAAGGAAGACCTTCTTTCAGTGGTCTTGGATTAATACTGCTTGCAGTCATCAGAGTATTCCTGTCAGTGGGTTTAGTGGGAATACTTGTTTGTAGTTTTTTCACCATTTTGTATTAATTTAACATCTAAAAAGTTGATTGATCCAGAAGTGAAATTTGTGTCAAAAGGGAGAGTTTGAATTATTTCCTGCTTTTCTAACTCACCACTGAACTCAAGACAAATATCAACATATCAGCACCAACATCTTAGTAGATTGTGAAACATGGCACTCAAAGGTAAAGGTAAGCTGTGCTGGGTAATTTAACACACGTGTGGATAATCATGTTAATTGAAATGAATCTGCGATCATCTGATACAAACGTAAACATTTTTTTTCATCAGCTTTAAATTCAACATGATCTGTCAAAATGTAATAATAACTTAACCAGAGAGAACTTTCATTTTCATGTTTATTTACATAGCGTACGGTGTTACAATAAAATTCCTTGTCACCATTTTATTATAAATACACCCTTTTCAACAAGGTTTGACAACCCTCTTTAAAATAAATCCTTCAAACCTTTTGAAACTTAAAAGTAAAAGAAATGCTTTAATGGATTCAACTACTTTGTGTTTGCACCTTTTTAAATGTTAGTAAATCATGCAAAGCAGAAATAAAATAGTACGGAAATAAAATTATACAGATCATATGCGTTGCTTTACAAAGGACAATTAAAATAAGTATATGCTGTGGAAAATACAAATACTGGGTCTGGTGGCAAAGCTTAAAGATCTCTCTCAATCATCAATGTACATTACATTACTATCTGTGTAAGGGGTGTGTGTGTGTGTGTGTGGGGGGGGGGGGGGGGTAAATTGTAAAAATGTAGCTATTAATAAATCAAACATTACATTTTAGCCCCGTGTGAATACTACATTCATGACATGAAGAGTTATTCTGGTTAGATTGTGAGATGCTGTAGTTGGACTGTAAAGGAGGCTGATACACCTGATAACACAGTAAACATACCAGTATGCTCAGCCAGTCATGCATCAGCCAGTGTGCAGTGTAGCACTGCACCATGTTATAATACTCAACAGCCCAGTGAAGTGTTTCAGAGTATTTTTGCAGGCATTTACAAAGCATGGTATCGAATGAGATGTCATAGAAGCAATTGTGTTTCTGTAACTGTTCGATAAAATCATGATTCAAATGGAGGTCAAAGTCCAAATTAATGCGAGGGGGGGGGGGTCGCTGGAGATGAACTGTGGAAGCAATATCTGAAACAGAGAAATTCAACATTGAACAACAACATTAGACTTTGGAGCTTAGAACCTAAATGACAGAAACGTACCGAGAAATAGTAAACATACCTTTTTAAAGTGTTCAGGAAGGCGGGCCTTGTATGAAGTCTCTGTCAGATGGTGTTAACGGTCATAATAGGCTACAGAGTCCTTCCATTTACGGGAGCTTGCCGTTTTGAGGTTCATCACGAGGTTAGCATGTCGCTGTAGCTCCGGGTTATATGACAGACAACTGGGAATGGAGTAGATAATGGGAGAGAGCATATGCGGCAGTGTAGCCCGGGAGAGGAAAGATCTTGAAGCTTGGCGTCCGTAAAGCAGACACTCTTAGTGTTTATTCATCTTCGGGGGAGACTCCTTATTCTGCTCTGCAGAGTGGCATTTATCTTTCTTTTGCTAACGTTTTTTCTCCCCAAATATTCATAAATTTACACATGTACAGAAATGCTTGTTTAGTTCAATCAGGTAATGAGCAGTTATAGTGTAACACGCACGATATTGTAAATAGAATCCTGTTTGTGGAACCGTAAGTCCTTAAACTTAAAAAAAATTATACACTTGAAACTTTAGTGATAGATATTGGAAATAATAAACAGCTCTTGTATATGCAGCTTACAGTACGGTAGTCAGAAAGTCTGATAGAATAGCATAGACTAAAAGTAAATGTGACACATAAAATAAACACAATGATTCAACTTGTATTAACGTCCTGTAATAACCACATGCAGAGCAGAATAAAAGTAGTCCATATTCTACTGAGAAGTAGGCATCTGGTGAGCACTGTAGCTTTTTTGTGTATCCTTCCCCTAGAAAATCATTGCTTGACTTTCAAACTCAGTATCGGCGGCCATAGCTTGGTGAACTAAAGGAAGAGGAAGAGAAGGTTGTTGTAAAACTTGATCCTGTGGCATCAATGCTGCCTCTTCTGGAGCCAGATCTTGAGCCGGACCGTGACCCAGAAGCGGAGCCTGACCCGCTGACGCTGTAGGGACTGTACAGGCCTTTGCTTGATTGGGATGATGCTTCAAGTAGTCGCAGACCAGTCCCCTCCTCTACCATGCTCCTTTCCATAGCATCCTTGTAAGAGATCTTCAGCTTGGTTTTAGGGCACGTGAGGTATTTTGAGTATGCACTAACATCTCGTAACTTCTGAGCAGTGCGTGCATCTAAGGTGCCCTTCTTCACGGCCTCATCTATGGGGACTCTGCTGGTAGCATCTGGTTCAATTAATCCACCGGTGAGATACTGGACCTCAAGGAATCGCTGGCCAGCCTCATAGTATAGCCAGCCTTTCTTTAGGGCTTGGGCTGCTGACATTTTGGTTTTGGTTCTTGGATCCTCAAATCCGTTGCACGCCTTCTGGGCGAGACTGATGCGGTCAACCATGATTTTATCCACAAGCCCCTTGTTCATTGCATCCGCAACAGCAAATTTCTCTCCCGTATTTGGGTCGATAATACCTCCTGTGCAGGCCTGAGCTTCCAACAACCTTTGACCTGTTATATTGTCCACAAGGTTCCTGTGCATGGCCTCTGTGATGGACACCTTCTCCAGAGTTTCTGTGTCCAAGATTCCAGCCACAGGGCCAGTTTCCTCAGTTGGATCGTTCCATGTGGTTGCTGGTGCTTTTATAGAAGGTATTGGACTCATGGGGTAAGAGGAAGAGGAGCCAAAGGAGGATGACCGTGATCTGACACCGCTCATGTTCCCAGATAGCATGTCTGCAAAGTCTGTGATGGACAGAGTTCCTGCACGGTACTGTTCCAGAGCTGACTTGTCAATCAGGCCCTTTGTGATTGCATCATCAATGTCGTACTGCCGACCAGACCTTCTGTCAATGATCATGGATTTCACAACTCCATCAGATGAGGTGATGGTAATTTCCTCCCACTCACACTCTTGCTCAGCCAGCTCAAGATAGGTCTGGTGGTCAATGAGCCCTTTCTGGTACGCCTCATACACAGACATCTCTTTGCCCGTCTCTGGATCGACGATGACAACCCTGCGCTTGCGAACAGAGGACTTGGATGATGTCTTCTTCTCGCGCTTCTTCTCTTTCAGCAGCAGAAGAGCGAGGCCTGTTTCTGGGTCTATCATACATCTCTCCATCAGTTGCAGGTAGGTGAGATTTTCCTCAGTGTTGGGGTCAAAGAAGCCCTTTGTGTCATCGGATGGGTCAGTGAGGATTTCATTAATTTCCTCATCAAAGAGGCCACGTTCATATGCTGTTTCAACTGGCAAGCGATGGCTCTCCTGTGGATCAATGATTCCACCAGTAGCAATTTGAGCCTCTAGCAGACGAATGCCATGATCTTTCAGAATGAGGCCCTTTTTCATAGCCTGGAATAGTGAGATGATCTTGCCAGAATAAGGATCCTTGTAGCCTGTGACTGCTCGTTCAGCTGAGTGGAGTTTATCTTTAAACTCTTGGCCAACAACACCCATCTCAACAGCGTCAATGACATTCAGTTTCAGGTTCTTAATAGGATCAATTACATATCCTGTGGCGGCTTGAGCCTCGAGGAGCTCAAAGGCAGTCCCTGGTCTGATCATGTTCTTCTTCATTGCTTGGTAAATAGACAGACGGTCTTTGCTAGATTCGACAAACACACCAGCAATACAGCTGGTACCCTCCAGGTATTTCTTCACCTCTCTGCTGACCTCCTCCACTGTAATGGTACCCTCTGTGAGTTCATTGTATGTCTTTTGGCTGATGATCTGTGAACGAAGCAGCTCGTCCACAGTGATTTGCTTTCTGAGACCCTTGAAGAGAAGTCTTCTATCTGCTAGTGAAAGTAGCCGCAAACCACTTGCTTTATCAACTCTACATATTTTCAGTAACTGGGCGTAGCTCTGCTTTTCATCTGCCGTTGGATCAGTGTAGCCTCGCACATCCTCAGTCAGTTCAGATAGTCTGTCGAGTGTCTCCTTGTTGATGTATCCACGCTGCATGGCAACATCTGTAGGGAGGCGGAAGTAGTATTCAGGATCAATTAATCCACCGGTGGCATTCTGGGCCTCCAAAAGCCTCAAGGCATAATCCTCAGGAACAAGGTCTTTTTTCATTGCCTGGAAGAGAGAAATCACTTTCCCGCTGTACGGATCCTTGTAACCTGTAACTGCCCTTTCAGCAGAGAGAAGTTTGTCATGAAGTTCAGGGCCCACAAGCCCCTTGCGTACAGCTTCATCCACTGTCAGAAGTTCATCTTTCACTGGATCGATCATGAATCCTGTCGCTGCTTGGGCCTCGAGCAGATTCAAAGCAACTTCAGGTTTAATCTGTCCGCTCTTCATAGCCTGGTAAATGCTGATCTTTGGAGGATTGTCTGACATGATTCCAGCAATGCAACCTGTACCAAAGAGGTACTGTTTGACTGATGGCATTTCCATGACCTCCCGAACAGTCATCTTCTCTTGTTTTAAGAGGTTGCATGTCTGTAAGTCAATAATTCGAGCACTGTATAACTCTTCAATAGTAATTCTTCTTCTGATTACATCACATGACATGCTCTGCTCTGACTTTAGAGTCTCTCTTTGGTCAATGATTTCAATGATGATGATTAGCATTCTATCCTTTGTGATTTGTCCCGAGCGATACTGCTCCATGAGGCGCAGTCTCTCCTCCACAGGAAGCATATTTGAGTTCATGATTTCCCAAATGGTCATCGTCTTTCCTGCAAAACTCTTATGAGGGATCTCAATTTGAGTGTTAGCTAGATCTGTTTCAGCTTGCTCCTCTGTGTACTGATAGGATTTCTCAACAGGAGCAGGAGCTTCAACCTTTGACAGAGTCAGGTAGCACAGACCAGAGTTGGCATCTCTTACACATTTCTCCACCAACTGTTTGTAAGTAACGCTTTCATTGGTGTTGGGATCGGTGAAGCCTTTAACATCGCCTGAGGGTTCATTGAAGGACTTGGACATTTGTTTACTGCAAAAGCCACGCTGAATGGCCACATCATTAGGAACACGATGGCTGCTGACCGGATCGATGAGCCCTCCTGTAGTAAACTGAGCCTCCAGGAGAGGAATAGCATGCTCCCTCAGGACAAGTTCTTTCTTCATGGCTTGGAATAGAGAAATTGTATTGCCCGTATACGGATCTTTGTATCCAGTCACTGCTTTTTCAGCTGAGAGAAGTTTCTCATGAAGCTCTGGGCCAACAACTCCATTCTTCACAGCATCATCCACAGAGTATTTCTGATTTCTGACCGGATCAGTTATGAAACCAGTTCCAGCTTGGGCCTCAAGTAGTGCAAGCCCAGTGTTTTGCTGCAAGACATTCTTCTTCATTGCTTGATATATGCTTAACTTCTCATTTGAATCTCCCATAGTGATGCCATCAATGCAGTCTGTGCCCTGCAAGTACTTCCGCACCTTATCAGTTTCACTAACCTCTTTAGGTGTCTTTTTACCCTGTTGGATTTGGTCAAATGTCGCCTTATCAATGATGTTGGAATCAAGCAAAGAGCTGGCAGTGACTGGTGCTCTAAGGCCTTCAAAACAGGCCTCTTCCTTTGTTTTGTCTTCTTTTTCGTCAACCATTGTTATCACAATCGTTATCAACTTTTCAATTGTCACCTGCCCCGTTCTGTACTGGCGAATCAGCTCTATTCTTCGCTCCTCAGTGATGTATTCAGAGTGTATGATCTCCCAAATTGTGACTTTTCTGCCTTTGAAAGGGCCACAGTCCAGCTCCATAGTTGAATGGTTCAAAGCCTCTTTTGTCTTCGCCTCTGTAACCTGTTTGTCTTCTTTTGGCTTTGCAGCCTTCTTTGAAAGAGGAAGCAACAGGAGTCCAGTTTCTTTGTCTGGAACACATTTATCCATGAGCTGAGCATACGTTGAATGCTCTTGTGAGTTCGGATCATAAAACACCTTTGTGTCATCAGTGTTTTTGTTCAAGGTTTTGTCGATTTCCTCATCAAAATAGCCACGCTTACAGGCCACGTCATGCGGGATGCGATAGCTGTTAACAGGGTCAATGATTCCACCTGTTGAGAGTTGTGCCTCAAGCAGCCGGATGCCATGGTCTTTCTTGACTAGGCCTTTGTTCATGGCTTCAAACAGAGACACCTTCTTTCCTGTATACGGGTCTTTGTAGCCGCTGACAGCTCTCTCTGCTGACAGGAGTCGTTCATGGAGTTCTGGGCCCACAAGTCCCGACTTAACCGCTTCATCAACAGGGACCTTCTCATTTTTGACCGGGTCGATGACACACCCAGTCGCTGCTTGAGCTTCAAGAAGGTTTGACACAGTTTCTGGTGACAGTAATTCTTCCTTCATAGCTTGATAGAAAGGCATTTTCTCCTTGGTTGCTTCATTCAGTAGTCCAGCAATGCTCGGTGTTCCTTGTAGCGCCTTCTTCACATGCTCCATCTCGGAGATCTCCTTCACTGTTATCTTGCCATTACTCAGTTTGTTGAACAAGTCTTTGTTTATAATCTTAGACTCCAACAGTTCACTGGCAGAGACTGGAGCCCTCAAACCATTAAACATGTTTTCTTTATCCTTCTCCTTGTCTTCCACAACAGTGATGACAATTTTGATGATTTTCTCTACCGTGATCTTTCCTGTCCTGTACTGGCGAATCAATTCTCTTCTTTGCGGTTCTGTAAAGTACTCTGAATTGATGACTTCCCAAATGGTGACGGTTTTGCCCTTGAATCTTCCAAAAGGCACAACAACGTTCGACGTACTGAACACGTCTTTCGTCTCCAGATCCGTGTATGTTCTCTCACTCTCAGCAGCTTTCTCACTTACCGGTAATATCAGCAGTCCTGTCTCTGCATCCTTGGTGCATTTCTCCAGCAACTGTTTGTAAGTGAGATGCTCCTGAGTGCTGGGGTCAATGAAAAACTTGCAATCATCACTGGGATCAGTGAGTTTCTTGTTCATGTCTGCATCAAACTGACCCTGCTTGTAGGCAGTCTGAAGTGGCACTCTATGGCTATTGATTGGGTCAACGATGCCGCCGGTTGCAAGCTGTACATCCAGGAATTTGGTGGCTGGCTCCTTTTCAATAAGTCCCTTCTTCATGGCCTCAAAGAGAGAGATTTTGGCTCCGGTATAGGGATCTTTGAAGCCAGTGGCCGCTCGCTCTGCAGAGAGCATCCTGTCATGAAGCTCGGGGCCGATTAACTCTTCTTTAACAGCCTCGTCGACAGTGAGGAGTTTATTTTTCACCGGATCTACGATGTAACCAGAAGCTGCTTGAGCTTCCAGGAGCATTGTGGCAGTGTTGGGAGTGATCTGGTTCTCAGTCATAGCCTGATAGATGCTCATTTTCTTTTTGGATGGAGTCAAGACACCTCCTACACAGCTCTGACCCTGAAGACATGATTTAACTTTATCAGTCTTTCCGAGCTCTTGCACCGAGACTTTTCCCTTTTTCAATTTGTCCAATTCCTTTTTGGTCAGGACACCAATGTCATGAAGCCTTTCAGCAGGAACCGTCTCTCTAATTCCATCAAATGCAAACGGTGATTCTGCAGCCTTCTTCGCTCCGTCCGCTTCAACAGACCCATTGAAAACCTTCTTTGTTGTTCCCACCACTGTCATGGCAACGAACTGCTCCTCAGGAACTTCATCAGTCTGGACTTTAATGTCCTTCGTTTCGGAGGCACCCTGTTTGGAGGCCACCTCAAGACTCTGGAGTTTCTCCCGGAGCTTCTTGTTTTCCTCTCCCAGGAGTTTTTCTTGTTCAAGCCTCTTCTTTTCGAGCACTTCCATTTCTTTCTGCTTGTTTTTCATCTCTTCTTCAGCCGCCTTTTGCTTCTTTACAGCGTCATCCAAAATGGCCTTCAGTTTCTTCTTCTCCTCTTCCATTAGCTTCTGCTGACGTTCTTGTTCATCTTTCAGAGCTTTCGCCTTGTTGACTTCATCCTCAAACTGTTTCTCAAGCTTCTTTTTCTCATCTTCAACGGCCTTTTCTCTTTTCAACAACAGCTGCTTCTCTGTGAGGAAGGACTGCTGAAGAATGGCCCTCTCTTGCTCAATTTGCTCTTGTTGGGCATTTGCCATCTATTTGGAAAAAAGTAGAAGACAATCAGTAAAATGTCATTGCATAACTTATTATTCAGACTAATAGTTCAACAATTTTGGAAATATGCTTTCTTGACGAGAGTTGGATGAGACTGACCCTATTCTCTGTATGAAGCTTAGCAAACAGACTAAACATGGAGGGAAACATTTAGCTCTGTCCACAGGTAACACCATCTGCCTACCAGCAGCTCTAAAGCTGATTAACATACATGCAAAGACCAAAGTGAACTTAACAGAGCCAGGCTAGCAGTTTCAAGTCTTCATGCTAAGCTAACATCTCCTCTTCAGCTTTTCCACCTTTTAAAAAAAATCTAACTTTCTGCAAGAAGGTGAAGAGTATTTCACAAAAAGTCCTTCAATGTTTTACTAGTGACCATTTGAACTCTGCAGTATTGTGTTTTGAATGGCATTCATATAAATTGCTGATTGTTACTTTAAGTCTCAGCAATTTGCATGAAATGCCACATGTTAACCCACAAATACTGTAGAGTGTTGACTGTGTTAATTGGAAGGGTTGTGTAAATTGATTTTACAGTGTTCATTTATGTCAAAATACCTCTTTAGATTTTTTCTGAAGTTCCTCCGCCTCCTTTTTCAGTTTCTCCTTCTCATTTTCAAGGCCAGCGATGGCTTCCTTCAAGTCACCAGCCTCTCTGGTGCTCTGCAGCCTCTGTGTCTCCAACTTCTGCACAACGGTTTCTGTAGTTTGCTTTTCTGTCTCCTGGAGACACACCTTTGCTTCATCTGCTTGTTTTTTGAATTTCTTAGCCTCCTTTTCAGCTTTTGACTGAGCATCACTGAGCTCTTTCACCCTCAATTTCAGTTTCTCCGCCTCAGCTGAAACTTCAAGCTGCCTCTTACGCTCAGCCTCTAATGATTTTTGGAAGTCCCCTGTCTCCTTATCAAGACGCTGCTGGATATGCTGTTTGTCATCTTGTAGTTTTTTAGCCTTTTCCTGTGCCTGGTTCTTCTGTTTCTGGAGCTCCTCTGCCTCAGCTTTAAGTTTGGTAGCCTCTTGGATGGCCTGCATCTTCTCCTTTAGCATTTTCTCTGCAAGTGCCCTCTGCTCCGCCAAGTCAGACTCAGTGGCCTGTCTCTGCCTGGCTGCTTCCTCAGCTTCCACAGTGAGTCTGGCAGCGTCCTCTGCCAGGCTCTTCATTTTCCCTGCTTCCTCCGCGAGTACTTTCTGTGTTTTATCTTTGTCTTTCTGCATGAGGCGGCGGTTTTCTCCCTCAATCTTAAGCTTAAGTTTCAGGAGCTCGTCCATCTGGATCTTAACTTTGGACAGTTCCTCCTCCACCTGTGCCTTTTGCTTGACGGCATCATTTACTTCACCTTTAACTCGCTGAAGCTCCTCATCCAACACAGCTTTCTGCTTATCAGTCTCGTCCAGCCGCAGTTTGACCACTGTAAGTTCCTTCTCAACCTGTGACTTCTGCTTGAGTGCTTGTTCGGCTTGTTTCTTGTGCTTGGCCATCTCTTCATCAGCCTGCTTCTTCTGCTTCAGTGCTGCCGCCTCAGCTGCCGCTCGCTTGGAGGCCTCCTCCTCTGCTTCTTTCCGCAGTCTCTCCGCGTCTTTTTGAGCCTTGGCTTGTTTTGCGGCTTCATCCTCTGCAGATTTCTTCTGCTTTTCAGCTTCTGCAGCTTTTTGTCGGAGCAGGGCAGCCTCTTTCTCTGCCTTCTCTTTGGCCTTCTCCGCTGCTTGTGCAAGCTTCTTCGTATTTTCAAACTCATCTTTCAGCTTTTGCTGGGCGAGGCCGTCTTCTTTATTCTTGCTGAGAACATCTTGGGCTTTCTGCTCTGCTGAGCTGCATTTCTGTGCTGCCTCTTTGGCCAGAATAACCTGCTTCTCTGCATCTTTCTCCGCCTTGTCTTTCTGTTTATTTGCTTCAGCAGCTTTCTTTTTGAGACGTTCCACTTCCTCCTGAGCGACTTTGCATTGTCGAGCCGCCTCTTCTTCTGCTGCAGTAATCCTCTTCACCTTCTCCTCAGATTCTTTCCTTTTCTTCTCTTCTTCAGCTGCAAGCTTTCTTAGTTTCTCAGCCTCTGCCTCAGCTTTGAGTTTGCTCTTCTGGGTTTCCTCAGCAATACCCTTCAACTTCTTTAATTCCACCTCTAAATCAGACTTGCCCTTTGAAGCTTTCTCAAAATTGATTTTAATTATGTGAATTTCCTCTTCCACCACCTTCTTTTGTCTCAGAGTTTCTTCCACGATTGTTTTTTGTCTTACCAACTCCGAATCCGACGAGCTCTTCAGGTGTGTGATTTTCTCTTGTATGTCTTGTTTATGCTGAGCAGCTTGGTCCTCCAGCAGCTTTCTCTGATAAGCTTCATCCTCCGCTTTTCTTTTCAGTCTGTCGTTTTCTGCTTCTTTGGCTTTCAGGGCAATCTCGGCTTCGATCTTCAGACGAGTTGCCTCGTTGATGGCCGCCAGTTTTTCTTTAAGTATTTTCTCGGCCTCAGCTCTCTGCCGCGCTGCCTCATCCTCCGCGGTCTGCCTCTGCTTCTTTGCCTCTTCGGCGACTGATCTCAGTCTAGTCGCTTCGTCAGCAAGTTGTTTCATTTTCAACGCTTCAGACTCAAGAAGCTGCTTGCTCTTTTCTGTGTTCGACATTGTCTGCTTCTCAGTTTGAAGCTTCGTCTGCAGAAGAGCATCCATTTCGCTTCTGACTTTGGCCAGCTCGTCTTCCAGTTGCTTCCTCTGGATTTCAGCAGCAGTCACCTCATTCTTCAGACGCTTGAGCTCATTATCCAACAGGCCCCTCTGTTGTTCAGCGTGGTCAAAGTCGGCCTTCAGTCGTATGCATTCCTGTTCTGCAGACAGCTTTTGCTGGGCTACTTGTTCTGCAAATTTCCTCTGCTTTTCCAACTCTTTCTCTGCATTCTCCTTCTGTTTAAGAGCAGCATCTTCAGCTTTAGCCCTTTTCTTGGCATCACGCTCAGCCTCTAACTTTTGCCTCTCTGCATCCTCTTGAGTCTGACTCTTCTTTTGAGCTTCCTCTTCAGCTTGTAGCCTCAAGCGGAGAGCCTCGTTGGCTTTTTGTCTCCATATTTCAAGCTCTTTCTCTGCTTGCGCCCTAGCTTTGTTAGCTTCCTCTTGTTGCTTCCTGAGCTTTTCAGCTTCCTCCTGCAACTGAAGGACGGTGCCCTGCTCTTTCTTAAGGGATGCCTCCAGCTTTGTTGTCTTCTCACTGAATGACATGGAATGGGATTGCAGCTGTGTGGCGGCACTCTTTTGTGCCACCTCCTCTACTACTTTGATCTGCCTCAGCTTCTCCTCCTCAGCTTGTTTCATGCGCCTCTCTGCCTCCTCTGCTTGCATTTTGAATTTCTGCAAGTCATCCAGTGCTTTCTGCTTTTGCTTGGCTGCCTCTTTTTCTGCCTCAGATTTCCGTTTCAGCTCATCTTCTGCATTCTTCTTCTTCTGAGTCTCTTCAGTCACTTGCTTGCGAAGCCTCTCGGCTTCTTCCTGAGCAGCTTTCCTGAGCTTCTCGGCGTCGGCAGCCTTGTCTCTGAGCTGCTGTAACTCGGCCTCGGCTGTGCCTTTCTGTGTTATTGTTGTCTCTAACTGCAGTCTAATTATGTGGATCTCCTCCTCGATTCTGGTACGACTGACTAGCGCCTCCTCCAGCTGGTGACTCTTGGACTTGATCTCCTGCTCGGACAGACTCTTCAGATGATGCAGCTCATGCTGTATGTTTTGCTTCTGTTTCTCAGCATCCACCGCGACATCTTGCCTCTTGCTGGCTTCTTCCTTCATCTTCAGCTTCAGCTCCTGGGCTTCTTGTTCCGCTTTGGCTACTGATTTAGCGTGAGCCTCCGCCAACTGTTTCTGTTCATTTAACTCAGCTTGTATCTCTGCCATCCTTTTCCTCTCCTCTTCTTTCAGTTTCTCTGAAGCTTTCTGTTTTAGTAGAAGCAAAGGGAATTGAGAAAATGTTATAGGTGTTAGACTACGAAATAAAACATGTAGGTATATCAAAATGTAAATACATGAGAATATGTTACAGCTAATTATCTACAACAGATAGTTATTTTTCATTAGAGAGAAGATACAGTACAGGGAAATGCTTGTCAAGTTAATTTAATATGTGGCACATAGAATGACTTCACAACATCACAGTCACTACACGTTGCTCTCATGCACTTGAGGTATTTTAATTGTGTACATTGTTTTGTACAATCTGTGATGCAGCCTGCTTATATTTTATGGGTTTGTTATAAATAAAATGATGTATGTAGTAGAAGTTTTGTAAAGGTGTGATGTTGCTGCTTTGGAATATTTCATGTTTGGGTTTCTAGAGGAACGTTGTTGTGTTATCAAGTCACCATTTGATATTCAGGGTTCGACTCCTCCATCTTTACATTCATACATAGCAGCTTTCCGTGAAATGTGTAGACTCATTGAGAGGACAGAGGCAAGGAATAATAAATAAATTAGCAGCATGCAACAGAAGATACCAAAGACAGCAAGTCAGAATACCCCCACCATGAAGAACAGCATGACGATGCAGCAAACACAGCATGATTTGATGTAAACTCTGACAACAAACATCAAGAGACGACTTCTGCTCTTTAGTAACATGAGCGATGCGTTGTGTAATTGTACAGATGATTGACATTCTAAAAAGGAAGGTCCAGCACTTTAGAAACCTGTCATATGTATCTCCAACAGTTATTTCTGGTATATTTGCTAGTAAACCAAATAAAATACAGTTTTACAGCTGAAACTGACAGAAAAATAATTGGCAACTACTTTGATAATCGGGGGGGATGTGTTGCCTTTCTTTGTTATAAATCATTTAAAGATCGTACTTTCGGCTGAAAGCCGGAAAGTTGCGATGGGCACGTTATCACTATTTTTTTATTTCATACACTAAAAGAAATCGATTAATAAATAATGAAAATAATTAGTTACAGCCCTAAACAGTATTGACGAAACTACCACTAAGTCCTTTAAAAGGTGCTTTTATCACAGTTATTATATTAAAATAGTAGAAATACATATATCTAGAGAATTTCATTAAAAGTTGACATGTCGCAAAGTGAAACCTGATGCCAATTGATTTGAAATTGAGACTTCTTAACTCAACAGCGAAAGGTCTCCAAAGAATCCTGAACCTTCCCTTTAGTACAGACAAGGGTCTGACACAGACGGATGACATGAACTGTGAGCTTTTTAGTTCTTTCTTTTAAATACCTGGTGCTTTGGGGTTAATTCATCTCTTAAGGGTGAGATTAATACTCATCATGACAAAGCACTGGCGAAGCAGGTCAAAAGGATCAAACACAATAGAAAGTTAGAAAAGGGTGGGGGGGGGGGGGGAAAGTAAAAGGTAAAAGTAGATTGAAAAATGATACATCTGAGAAGGCAGGCAGCCAAATTGAAGCCTTCAAATCACAAGTGTGGGTGATTTCAAGAGGAAATAAAGAAGCGGATTCTAAATCAAGCAGTTGCAAAACGTAAGTGAGACCATGGCAGATGGCTGCAGCCACATCAGAGTCATATGTGTGACTGTGTGACATATCAGCCTGTGTGACACGATCTGACTAAATACACAGTGTAGGGGGATGAGAGACGTGTGCTGTAGTGGGGTGTGATGTGCTGAAACACCAGGATGAAACCGTTTGCTTCACCACTGAACGCTGTCATTCTACAGGGAGTAACCATGTTCACGTTTTGAGTGCCAACATTTTTTGGTAGGAATTAATGACAAACGCTTTCCCGTACATCAACAGGTTAACAGGAAAAAGGGGTGGCGTTGTTTACGTGAGTAGGACTTTGGGTTTTTGACAGAAACCTGCTCCCGCGTGTGATTACCTCGTCATGCTCCAGGCGGCGCTGCGTCTCCGTCATGAACTTAATGTACTGGCTGGTGAGGGTCATCAGCTCACTGTAGCGGGTTCTCAGAGTAACGTACTGAAAGAAATGCAGTGGATTTATTTGTACATTTCTCACACTCTTTATAATATATACTTAGTCCTCAGGTGTCAGCGTTAACGGGATAGTTTGAGGTTCTTAATGACGGGGCAGCAGCAAAAACGTATTTTAGAAACCTATGGGGAAAAGAAGTGTACTCTATATATCTAGAACATTTCTTCAGCTGTACCTTGATGTCAGACAGCCCTTTTCCAACAGAGAACTCAAGCCTTTATCTGTGCTCTCCTCAAAGCCACAACAACTTTAAACTTTATTACTATTGTTAAAAGGAAGTTAGGATTCTATTGTCATATACACGAAAATTGACCACGGCATTTGACCCATCCCTGTATATAGGGAGCAGTGGGCTGCCAATGACAGGCACCCGGGGAGCCGGGGGTTCAGTGTATTGCTCAGGTACACTACGACACGTGACACGTCCCAGTCGCAGACAAGCCTTTTAACCCAGTGAGCCACGGTCACCACTGTCTGGGTGCAGTGTCTTACTCAAGGACACCATGCGGGCAGTAGGAGCCAGAGAACTGCCAGCCTTGTGATTCATGGACACGCCGCTCTACCCACTGAGCCACAGCCGGCCGGAAACAATCACTCCACCTCGTAAAACACGCGAGTGGCTGGTCTACCTCGGCCCCGATCGGTTAGTTTGCTTGTGTTATTGCGTGACTTTGTTGAATCGGAACCAACCTTTTAAAAATACCAAACTATCGAATCGAGGCAGCGGTAGACCAGCAACTCCTGTGTTCTGTGAGCGAAAATGAGGGTTTTTCGTCACAGGAGTCTGGTGGCTTTGAAGAGAGCATAGATGGATATTACGGCTTCAGTTCCCCGTCTGAAAGGTCTGTCTGACTTTTACACTCTTTTAGAAGTCATAAATAAATGTTTCTGTTTCAACAAACTGCTCTAGTGACTATGGATGAGTACCGTACCTCAGACAACCTCACTTCAAAACATCTGAAGTCTCCCTTTAAAGACATTTTTACAGCAGAGATTCATACTCAACCATGGTAACCAACTGGCTGTAAGCACATCGTTGCTCTTCTGATAAACTTACCTCTTGAATGATATCATCAGATGCACACTCCATTTTGGGTTTCTTTAAAGGAGATGCTATGGGCTCCTGGAGGGCTTTGTAAGTCAAAAGCTGGAGCTCGTAATCCTAAAAAAAAAGAAGAAAATAATCTTAAACCAAGCCAGAAAATAGAGAATAGGAGTAAAGTTTAAAGTATCGGCACATACCTTGACTGAATCAATGTAAGCCTTTGCATTTTTCTGGCAATTTTCAACCTTTTCTTTGTTTTTCTCAATCTCTTCCAGGAGTTTCTGTCAGTAAAAATAAAAACATTTAAAAAAAACAGATGTTTCACTATTTAAAAGGACTTTTTTACATTTTCATTGTATATTTCATAATCATCAACACAAAGCCACCTCCACTACAACAGCCAGTAGGTTATTAAATCAGTGACGTGCGCTGTAACTAAATCGGTGCTCTGTGTGACCACCAGAGGGCATCATGACCTAACGTCCCTTCACCCCTCACAACTCACGCCTTTCTTTTACAATACCTTCTCCTCTGCCAGTTGCTCCTTGAGAGCCTTGCTGTCACCGATGGGCACAGCTTGAATCTCCTCCTGCCTCTGCCTCGCTTCTCCGAGCCAGTGGATGAGCCACTCGTAGCTTCCGTTGTAGGAGTTCATGTGGCGTCCGAGGAGGTCGAGCTCCCGCCTCCTCAGGTCCATCTGAGCAAACACGGCCTGCCAGCGATCCAGCAGGCCGTTGACCAGCTGACGGTAATGCTCCAGCTCGGCGTCGCGCTCGCTGTGGATCCTCGTCATCTTGTCGTTGACAACCGTCGCCTTCTTCAACTCGTCCTGCAGGCGGTCGAAAACAACCTGGTCGCCCTCCGCTTCAGCGTGCATCGCCTGTCAGACCAAAGGAACAAATTCATCACCTTTGACCGCAATGCAGTCCAGTTTGTGAACAATCCTCGTATAACTTAGAGTTCAATCATAGCATAAAATAAAATATCGACATTGATCTTCCAAAAAAGAGGAAATACCTTCATCTGACTGCGCTGGTCCTCCACCTCCTTCTCTTTGGCGGGCACTTTGCTAACATCACGCAGACGAGTCTCATAACTCTTCAGTGTGTCTTCTGCGTCTTTAGTGTTTCTGATCACGACATCAATGGTCTTCAGCCTGAAATCAAAGAGGTTTGCACTTATAAAAAAAAGCACAATACCAGCTGGAAATTCACCGCGAAGCGCTCAGTCACAAAAGCCTCACTTGTCCAGGTAGACGGAGGAGAGGCCGTAGACGTGGTCCATCTTCCTCAGCGTGACATCCAGTTCGGAGCGCAGCATCGGGGCCGAGCTGGTCTGCTGAGGAGACACCAGGACCTCCTCGGTCTTCTCACTGATGGAGTTCAAGTCTTTCTTTAAGCCCTCCAACTCAGACTGGACTTTCTGTCATTGAACAAAATGGAGGTGGTTTAGAGAACTAATATTACATCCAATAATATAAATATGTTACCATTATTTTGGCAGTAAAATCAAACAGTTAATGGGAACTCATTAGGATACCCAATGAGTTTTTAAGCCCATCATAACTAAGTTTATGACGCACTGCTGAGCTTACGAACTCTCCAGGAATACTGTTTGATTTCGGTCACTAGCTTTCCTTCCTGACTGTGTTGAAGTTGTAAATCGCAGTTTTTTTGTCCATTCGTACCATTTGCTCTGCAGTCTTCAAGGTGCAGGCTTTGAGCGGCTCCCTGTCCACAGGCTGGCGGAGACGCGTCATTGTTCGGTTCTCACAACCCTCCAGCCTCAGACGGATGTCTTTGATCTTCATCAGGTACGTCTTACACACAGACTCGTCTTGCTCTCCTGGTTGGATTGAAAAAAAAATGAAAAAAAAAGTGGTGATTATGAGAAGACAAACTCTGGATAAAATAAGCCCGTTGTTACTCCAAGCGTGATTGTGTGTATTACATTACAAAACTACAGGGTCTTTAGTACAATTATTGTCTATGATTTGCGAAAGTATTAATGCCACATTGTGCACAGTAAATGTACTTCTTCATGCTTGATTGGTTTCACGTTGATTATTCGTCATAGTGGTTAATTGATCAGTTAATTGATTGAATCATTCAGTGCTGAAGATTGAAAATCAGCTGCTGTTAAACCCATGCAGAGACAAGAATGCAACGATGAGTGAAGTTAGGAGGGGTCCCAGTGAGGAACATGAAGCTGATTGAGTTAATGGATGGGATGAAACATGACACACACACACAGACACACACACACACACACACACACACTCCTGTTCAGCCAATCAGAAGCTACTACTGCACACTGTAACTGAAGCACCTTACCTGCTCTGGGTGGCACATAGCCTGTAATGTGAATCCAACAGTCAACTTACACTCAAATGACCATGGCTGAATTTCAACACACATGTCTGAGAAATGATTCGATGAGAAACCCACTAAAAGCTGAATAAGTGTGTCTCGTAACCAATGAAAGACCATGTTGGGGTGACAGGAGAACCCGCGGTGGTTCATGAAATACTAAACAGCACACACCTTGCTCTGCAGAGCTGACCATTGTGTTGTAGTGCTGGTTGGCTCTGTTGTAGTTGGACTCGACCTGCATGCGGTCCTCCGCCGCGAACATCTGGGAGTCCTGGCTGTCTCTCAGGAAGTCCTGGTAGTGCAGCTCCAGGTTCCTCAGTGCTAGACGGTACTCCTCCACCCTCAGGGTCTTAAACTGCAAGGGTGCCGATAAAGGAGGGGGTATTAAATAGTGTTCCTTCATTGAAATAAATGATCGGCAGTATAATAACAAGTAGAATGTACACTAAGTATGACTTATGGAATGTTTTTTTTTACCCTCAGTAGCGTGAGGAGACGCTGAACCAGATAAACCAAGTTCATTTGAAGTCAGATTTGTGTTTGCATGGTAAGTATGAACCTAGATATAATGAATACTTGTTTCAAATGAGGTGAAACAATAACCCTGGCCCCTTCATCTGACGTTGACTGAAGCCCTGAGAGGAAAGAGAGAAAGACAAAAGCCTGCTGATCTAAGTCTTATATAAGTCGTTTTCTCTCCTGTGTTTGCAACTTGAAGGAACATTGTGTCGGATTTAGGGGGATTTCTTGGCAGAAATAATATTTAAAACTCATGCATTTATCTAAAAATGAGCAGGTATACTGGCTCAAATAATATCATGGTTAGCAGATGTTAAAATACTCTTCTGCAATTCGCCAAGTTTGATGACGATGTAGATGCTGAATGTATGAAAGTAAATATATCTCTCCCGCCCGTCTTTGGTAACAAGTTACATTCATTGTCGCTGTGCTTCATGGATTTTATAACAACTCAAAGGCACTGGTAGTGCAGTATGCCCGGTGTTCTTACCATGGTGACGTTCCAGGTCTTGATGATGTTGATGTCTCTCATCAGGTACTGCCAGGACAGCATGCTCTTCATGTCCACAAACATCGTCTGCCATATCGTCTGCAGCCGCTGGAGGTTCCCGTCCAGTCTGAGGAGGGTTAATGGAGATCAGCACTGAACGCCACACTGTGTGCATGTGAATTTAGAGTTGAAGTGATCTCAGACGGCGACTCTCATCTCACCCGGCAACAATGTTCACAGCCTCCTTATTAGTGGGTGGAACCAGGAAGCAGATGGACGGCACGGACGCCTCGCTGCCTTTGTCGTTCAGCACCCTCCACTTGAAAGGCTGCGAGTTGTTCAGCAGAGCGCACTCGTCTCCTCTGTGGACTGTGATCTGGCAGACAATAAATAAAGATGCTCATGTCTGACTGACTCAATCTGCGACTTGATATTCCTTTCAATTGGACGCAGCTTTTGAACTCCTTCATATTCCATGAAGAATTTAGCAACTATAAGTATATTTAACAATATTAAATGATTTAATCAATTGTGGTTATATCCAAAAATATGAAACAGAATGAATGAGTTATCAATAATAACTCTGTGCAGTCAAGAGGCCTACCTCCATCTGCTTGAAGTCGCAGACGGCCTGGACGGGCTGCTTGCCCTTGATTGCGGTCGCGGGGTTTCGTGGCTTTAGCTGGACGATGGTCTTGGCCCTTCGCTTCAGGCCTTCCAGGTGAGTTTTGAATTCAGTCAGTTGCTCTCTTTCATCCTGTGAAGATTTAATAAAGTGATGTTTGATGGCATTCTCGTTTCACTACAGAGCCACGGTACGATAACAGTGTCTTGATGCGTTTGCTCAGTCAGCAACATATTGGTGAAGGAACCCACAGCTGCGTCCTGCAGTAGATCTTCCAGCCGTGTGACTGTGACGGAGCGGTCGCAGGTGTACCTCCTCTTCATTGCGTCCTGCATCTTTTTGATCTTGTCCTCCGCCTCCTTCACGTCAGAGAAAAACTAGACGAGGACCAAAGTGGGAGAAGTTAAGCTGCAGCTTTGAGAACTCGCCCTGAATACCCAACAGGCAGCAACAGGGGGTCAAACAAAAGGGCGACACGAGTACTGATGGACAAGTGAGCAATGAAGAATACTAATCGTGCTTTGAGTAAGTTAACTCTTTATTGATAAACATCAAAGGGACAGTTTTTCCACCACAAGTGCTATTTACCAATCTAGATTTTAGTGTGAGTTGCCGAGTATTGAAGATATCAGCCGATGTCTTCTTCTCCAGTATAATGTGACGAGTCGGCTTGAGGCGCTCAAAGCGCCAAAACAAATGCATTTAAAAAACTCAACAGCGACGTCTCGGTCCAGAAATGATGACCCGGTTACTCAAGATAATTCAAAGGCCTCGTTGTGAGCTCATGTAGGAACTATCTTCTTCCTACTGCTTTTTACGACTGAATTTTATTTCTTACACAGTTTCTTTAATTGTTTTTAAATCTCCTTTTCTTTTGCCTTGTGTTTTGATGCTTTTAATGGTTTTATGTGAAGCACTTTGAATTGCCTTGTTGTTGAAATGTGCTTTACAAATAAACTTGCCTTGCCTTGCCGAACTACACGCTCCAACAGTATCAACGCGCAGAATGAGGCATGAATCTAACCTCGATACCTCGATATCTGGATTGATAAACAGCACTACAGGTAAGAGGATGAATATGAATTGTTCTTGTGATGTAAGTTAGTAAACATACCTGGTAGTAGGTGGTGTTTTCTTTCAGGTGGGTTTCGACGCAGCAGCACAGCTGGAGGATCCAACTCCACTGAGTCTGCATAGCTGCAGTGAAGGCCTGAGCAGGGAGGGTAGTGGGGGAGAACAGGTGTTTTGATGAGGAGGGTAAACTAATACAGTCAAAGGCTTTAATTGAAACGTCTACAATTTGAGATGGTGTGTAGTAGTCAAGTGAGTCCTTCTCCGTCCTAAATCATCGTACCTCTACAGTCTTCCTGGCAGGGTGACCGTCCCTCAGCAGCCTGTCTCCGGTGACCTGGACATCGCTCATCTTCTTCTCCCTGAGCTCCAGATCTCTCATCAAACCCTGCTCGGAAGCGACAACCGTCAGAATCACGTCACATTCATCATCGGCACTATAAAAGCACGGCCGGTGAACTTGATCAGAACACTGCATTGCATCGTCACTCTACCGAGTAGTTGTCCTTCTTGACTGTCATGTTGGTGTTTCGTTCGCTCCAGTCGTAGTTGACCTCCTCCTCCTCTTTGTCGTTCAGCCACATCAGCTCTTTGGTGGCTGCAATGACGAAGGCGTGGAGCTGGTCCAGGTAGTGCAGACGGGCCTTAGAGGCGTTCTGCAAGGGAGCGTATGACAAAAACATTACGGTGCCTGTTGAGGGGCGGATTCTGAAGAAACTGGATGGGAACAGAGCGCTAAAAAGTGACATCATGGTGAAGTTTCATGCTGTGTTGACGTTACTGAACCTCCATGAGATCAGCTTTGGAACAGCCTTGTCTTGCTTAAGTTAAAGAAATGAATCTCTTTTCATGCATGTGTCGTAGCTTACCAGGAGCTTGCTGTACTGCAGCTCCAGTTTCCCCAGATACTCGCGATAGGCAGCTTTACTGGCAGCTGAGATCTGACTCTGGAGCAGGAAGAGGCAATAAGAAACATTCAAAACAGGTCAGTCAAGATATCATGGGAAACGATTAGAAAGAAAAATACTTTTGTCGATTCTGACGAGATCACATTTTTTCTAATATTGAATATTAAAATCTAAATCTGAGTCTTCTTCACAATGGCAGCAACATGACTGTATATTATCCAAACCACTAAAGAAAGACAGCTAAGGGAAGGAGCTTTCTACAAAGCTTGATCTACTACGGCTATGCTACACCCAATAACTCAATTTTCCTTCCCAGATCAAATGTATCTCTGCTCATGCCAGCTCAGAAGCCTGTACCTCATCCGCCTTTGCCCTCTCGATCTTGGAGCGGAACTCCTCCACAGACTGGTGCAGGCCACGGTGGCTGCCCAGCTGGGACTCCACGGTGGGCAGGTCGGTGCCCCACTCGCCGTCGTCCACCCGCCGTTGGTTCTCCTCCACCCAGCCCAGCAGATCGAGGATGTAACGCATGGTGACCTCATCCAGCTCGGGTCGCACCCTCATGGGGGCCTGCTGCAGGGTGGTGACCTGGGCGGTGTGGATCTGAGTCATGGGGATCTGTGTGGTGGTCACACCGGACTTGAGGCGCAGGTTGTACTCGCTGCGGAGGTTCACCAGCCTCTCATGGAGACGATACACTCTAGAGCCGGAAGAGCAATACAGAATGTCAATTCATTCATTGATTCGTCGATCAAGAGAAAAATAAATCTTCATTATTTTAGAATCAGTTCATTGTTTAAGTCATCAAGAAAAAACACCAAATATTCACTGAATCCAGCTTCTCAACTTTGAGGGAGATATTTGTTAATTATTACCTTCGGGTTCTAGACTACAGACTAAATAGAGAATGAACGCCAGGCTATAAATGATAGCATAGCTGATGTATGTTATACTGTAGAACAAAAGGTTGAAATCTCTTTGGCGTGTGTTAACCACAGACCTTATGTCAGGCTTCTAAACAAAAGATCATTCAAAAAAGGGAACTGGAAGTGCAAAAACCAAACTCATTTCCAGATAGGACTGATTCCTGCAGCACTCTATTGAGTAGTTAAAAAAAGAGATGCGCAGATCAATTGATGATGAGAATACTCATCTATTGCAGCCCTCATGTCAAAGGTTGGTCATTTTAAATGTCGCAGTTTGATTTTTGCACCTGCGATACATCTGCTCAGCCTGCAGGTGGCGTCCGTCTTTGAGCAGCTGAACGTCATTGAAGAGGAAGCGGATCATTCCTTCTGCTTTGTCCAGGTCTGCGTCCATCTCTGCTGCGTGCTGAGCGGGTCTCCCGGCGCTCAGCAGCCTCACGTCCTGCAGCACGGAGACAAACAGCGTTACGCGTGGCTCTCGTGACTCTGGGTGTGGTGCGTCCGAGATGCTTGTGTCTCACCGTCTGCAGCAGAGTCTCCACCTGGTTGAGCTGCTCCTCGCACACCCCCGACTCCATCTGGACCTTACCGACGACCCTCTGAAGTCGCTCCAGCCTGCAGAGGGAGAGGGGGGAGGTCGAAGGTCAAAAAACACTTTAAATAATGTAGACTAACTGACAGTCTAATTACTTTCTAGCTTTTTGTCTGATGTGATTAACGGATTATCTGTTGACAAATTAAAGTCAGACTAGTGAAAAGAAAAGCACTCACTCCGTCTTCCGGCGGAATAAATACTTTGACTCGTATCCCTGATGCATGAAAGCCATTTTAGAGCCCTGCGTGTCCACTAAAGCAGAGCTGGTGTTTTTTAAAACTCTCCACAGCACTTTCTCCAGTCGTGGGAGAACCAAAAGCAAAGGCAACGCCCCGATAACCTTGTTATTAAAGGCAAGTTTATGACCAGATTGTTGCCATGGCGAAGGCACAGTTGTCATGTGTTTGCCCAAATACCATTTTTACTTCCCATCCCACAAAGCCAACTCAGTTCCCGTGTATAAGTGGATGCTATCATTGGGAGATGAGTCATCGTCGTGGTCACACAGTAACCAGCTGGTGAATCATTTCTGATCTTTATTTCTGAATATTTAGCGTTTTTAATGTGCAGTTTGCTTTGGCAGCAGAGCATGTGATGATGAGGTCTAGATCGTGGTCTACTCGCCTCTCAAATTCGGTCCTGAGGAGACGCTCTCTCTCCAGTATGGCGATGTGCAGACGACCCCATTCCTTCTCCACATCAAAGGGATGGTAACCGGGCGGCACTTTCACGTGTCCTGCCTGAACGGCACCCTGCACAATAAGAAGCACATTCGGGCTGCAGCTAACCTTTATTTTCATTATTTAGTCATCCCGATTATTTCTCAATTAATGGTGTTAAAATGTCACTAAAAAAAAAGAAATCACAAAACACAAGATAACATATTCAAATGTGTTGTTCTGTCCAACCGTTGGCAAAACAAGTGTCACATTTTAGTAGCTGTAACTAGTCACTATTCACTAAACAGTGACTGCAACTATGAAACAATTATCAGAACAGTTGCAGATTCATTTTCTGTCAGAGGACTCATCGAGTAATCGATCGATTAATTCAGCTCTAAAACAGTAAAAACTCAAAGTAAACTGAAGCTAAATGTTACGATTCCCTCAAACGTTGCTGAGGAAACTCACCTCAAAAGACTTGAAGATGTGTTTGGAGCGGTTCTTGTCTGCCTCTTTAGCAGGAAGCTCGGTTTCCTTATACTTCAGGAACTGACGCCACAGAACCTGCAGATCAGAAAAGGGAATAATAAATGCATCGTCATCGTTGGTTATTCTGCTGTCATGTTAGTCGAAACACTTTAAGACTTAAGGCCCAGATGAACTCACCTCAATCTCCTCGTAGCTGTTGGGGAACTTCCTCTCCTCAAAGATGAGGATGTGGTGTCTGATCCACTGCAGCAGCATGGTGACCAGCTCATAATACTCCTGCCAACGGAGCTCCAGCTCCTGAAGCACAGATAGAGAAACAGGTTCAAGTTAACCGGTTTTTTTATTAGTCATTGTTCATTTTTTGGGGCATTTCTGCTGTGATTTGACGGAGTAGAAATGAGGGAGAAAGAGGAGTGTGTAGCATGCAACAGCGGTCCCACGGCTTTGAACCCAGGACGTTGCAGTTATATGGCGTGTGCTGCATCCACTCAGCTCCCAAGGCTCTCCTATTACACACGTCTGCTAAAGCTGCTGAGGTCACGACACTGCTTCATACCAGACTCATCCTTTCTTTGAAAAGGGATTATAAGCTTTACTTCTCTTCTAACGTCGATCCTGCTTTAAGGTTTCAATGTGATGATGCTGATAGAAATTCGTTATGGTAATTTGCAGTCCTTAGCGGGTGCAGGCAGCTGCATAGATAAATAAGAAAACTCAGATTTGCACTGTTGCAATCATTGTGAACTGCTCTGTTAAGAGCGTCTGCTACGCTACAACTATTACATAAATCAGTAAGGTGATCATTTAGGCCACGTTTAAAATACTACTTCTCGTCTCTGCTGGAAAATGTCTTCATAGTGCTCTGAGAGATGATCTGATGATGAGGAAGAGGGGACTCACATTGGCTGTAACACCGTGCTGAACGTCTGGTACCCTAGGCATGGCGTCGTACATAGAGGAGACGTATGTGATGATGGATTTCTCATCTGGATGGGGCACATCCACATCTGTGGATAGAGGTAAAAAAAAGCATTTTTTTAATAGAATTTGAATGAGTGTGAAGCTGAAGACAAGAAATGCAAACAAGCTCAGGTATATTCCCCGAGTACAGCTTTCAGGATTCTCTCACCCTCGGGGTCCAGCAGTCGGGTGACGCCCAGGTCTCTCTCTGCCACGCTGAAGGCCTGCTCCAGATTCTGCTGGTTGCTCTGTCGGTACACTTGACTCATGTCGATCAGAGTGGGCCTGCAGACAGCACGCAGCCAGAGAGAACCGGGAGTGAAAATTGGTGGTTACGCTGTTATAAATGTCAATAAAGACTTAATAACCTTACATCGTGTGTGAGGGTTGAAGATCTCAGAGAGAAAAATGCTCATTAATCACCTTTCAACATTTCTCTTTAATTTTCCCACCTGGCTGTCAGGTAAAAAAAGAGTGACATTTCATATTTGATGTTGCTGCAGGGAGGTTTAATCATGAGCAGTGCGTGTTTCCTGATACCAGGGAGGGCAAGCAAAAACATGAGTCCTCACTGCCAGAGATGCTTCAAATTCCCCCATTAATTTATGCACAAATAGCCTTTGAGTGAACTTTGTGAGGAAGATAACTGCAGTCTAACATGTCGCCACAAGTTCAGAGCATAAAAGATAAAAGTGCCTCTCGTGCCTACAAACAGCAAAGACACAGATAGCTTTCAGGACACAGATTGTGGAGTAAATTCTGCACATTTAAGCTTCAGTGGAAAAAGTATTTTGCATACGCTTGCACGACTCTCTGGATGTAGTATTCTCTGTGTGGCCGGGTGGGTTCCTGCTCCACGTAGCAGGCCTGTCTGGAGGACAGCCGGTCCCTGCTCAAGTGGAGGAGGTGAGGCTCCGATCCCAATTCGTGCTCCTCGCTCTGGGAGACTCGCCAGGAGCGAGCGCCGGGGCTGGTGGAGCCTCGGCCCGAGTCGAAAGAGTTCTCGGTGGGGATGTCCTCGCACAGCATGACCACCCGGTCCTCCAGGTCACTGACTGAGCCCGCGGTGCTGCTGGACGCACTGTTCAGACGCCTCTTTGAGTGAAACTTCCTCTTTAGCTTCATCATTGTAGCAACGGTCAAGTTTTGCGGCACTTCCAAGTGAGTGAGGTCAAGATTTTAGCTTTTATATAGCGAAAAAAAAGAGAAGCAAAACTATGAAAAAAACACGACTAATTTTATTCTGGCTCAAGTCCACTGGTAATTCCTAATTATATCAAAGAGAATCCTTATTGTGAGCTGTTGGTCAGACTTCTGTTGCAGCCGGTGATCGCTGAGACTCCTCGCTGCACGTCCTGCTCTTCCTCCACCAAGAAAGAATCTATGGTGGAGCAGTGAGCGTACCTGTGTTTTGCTACAACCTGCCGAGGCTGCAGCGAGCATACCTCCGGGGCATCCTTCTCTGAAATGAGATTGATACACCCACACCGGGAAAAGAAAAAAACTCTCTCTCTCTCGAAGGAAGCGTACTCGGGTTGTTCATGTTATTTTTGTGTTGTGTGGTAAGCCCTCGCGTGCTGTAGGCTTCTACATTTTGTAGTTTCTTTATTGAGGTGGACAGCAGCTGTGGTCAGCAAGTTTTCAAGCAAGTTCACAGCAGGAAAAAACATAAAATCATCTATAAAAGCTTTTTAAAACTTCAAACAAAAATCTGGTTTTTTTTACACCTAAGTATGTTCAAAACAGTCATATTACGACCCGAAGTCAGGTGTGCTGCTGTGAAACTCAAAGAGGATTTTGGCATTCCTGCCTCTGTACAAGTGAAATATGAAAAAGGTCACAGAGAAGATTTTTGAAATCAGTGGAAATTTCATGTCCTACGGTGTTACAAGATCCCAAGTCCAGGCAAGCTCTTCTAACCAGCAAATATTTCTGCGTGGTTTAAAAAAGAAATGCTTCAGGGCAAGAAGTTGCCATGGCAGCCGTTCTTAGATAATCCTTTTGTGTCACTATTACTATAAAGGCCGTTTTAATCACATTTTAGCTCCTTTTGGCAATGTCTGTTTATTGCATGTATGTTAAATTCTAAGTTCTGTCTTTCTTGTCCTTTTCCCCTTAGCTCACCATTTTAATCCAACACTTGGTAAAGACCGGACATTTTAAAAGTACAAGGTTTGACTGGAACCCCACGAGCCCGGCAGCCTCCGTCTACTGAGGATCGGTGTCTCACCTGTGTTTGTGTATGATGGCGTTGAAGAGCTTGCCGTCCCTCCAGCCGGTGGTGAAGTTGTCGCAGCGCAGGCCCTGGTATCCCTCCACCATCCTCTGGGACCAGAGCAGCAGCTTCTCCTTGGCCGTCATGTCGTCCGACTGGCCGTTCACCTGAATGTCTGAGATCTGAAGCAGGAGACGGTGCAATGAGTCAGAGATAGTAAACTTACATTTCATTTCTTTAAACAACAAACTGCTGCACTTCTGCAACAGCTCTGATGATGTTTAGCTCTGGATGCTTTGGAGTCTGAAGCACTTATTTTCAGTCACTTTGGACAAAGGTAACTTCCAAATGAGTTTCGAGAGTTTTTCCTAATTCTTACATCGAACGCTTCCACCAATACTGTTATATTTATAAAAGTAAAATTACTTTTTTTCATCTTTCTTTCCTTTGATATTTCTGTATTGAAGGAGATTGAAATGTTGGTTGAAGGGCTGGATCACTTTTTTCCAGTTTGCCCGCTGATTTCTTCCAGACTTGAGATGAGTCACGTTAGAAACCTCAAATAACAACCAGCACTTTCACTTGGAGAAACATTCAACTCACTGTTTTGGAGAGAAACACAAAAGCGTTGACTAAACGCCAGAAAAAGCAGAAATCATAAGAGTGAAAAGTCACTGATCTTAAGAAGTGAAACTGTTCCAAACAGAGATTCTCAATAAATCCTCTGGCTGCTGTGAACGAATGTTGGACTGTGTACCAGAACCTCCACAGGCAGATCTCTCAGCTCTACAAGAACACACGACTGAAAAGAATCACTCAACAAAGAGTCTTTTCTTTGTGTGAAAGACGACAAGACTTCAAATAGAGCACAGGTTTAATCAGTCCAGATGTCCTCGGAGGTTAATCCCAGCGCTGTGTTGTCCCTGTGGGACTTGATATGAATTTTACCATTTAAGTTTTGCATTTGGCTATTTTGCATGAGTCCATCATCCAGTAGTGTCTGCCGGTGACATCTATCATCAGATGCACAAATGATACTTGTTAAAAGTCCTCCGTGTTTGTTTTGGTGTGCTTGACGTGCCAGATGGGCGGGGCTCTCTACTAAACGAGGCACAAGTTGTAAAAAGTTGCAACAATCACAGGAAAACGTCTGGAAGTGAACTCTGTACGTTTGATACTTGAGTTGTCTTGGTGCAGAAAACTTTACCGACTCCGTTCAGTTCAACAGAAATGTCTGCAACTCGGTGTCTCTGTGTCTCTGCTTGGTGATTTGTTTTGACACATATCAGACCAGACAAACATCCGAACGCGAGGTGAATCTGCCGTATGTTCTCTGCACATTATGCGTGAAGGTTCCGGTCCTGATGAACATCACAGTCTCGTACTGGAATAAATGCGGTTTTATTACCACAATATGCTATTTCCAGTGTTTTTTGGTATGACGATGAGTCATAGCAGAACTAGCAATTTCACGTACAGGCTCTTCTCTTTTCTTTTTTTTGCAGGAAAGGGTGGAGGAGTGAAAATAGAAATGCATCTCTTCCTTCTGCTATTTTCCCTTCAGAAGGGAAACCCCGGTGCTACAGTGTGGACGTGGGCACAGCGTGACTCAGAAGCTGAAACAGGACCTCCGCCCTCGCAGCCTCTTTTTTTTTAAAGTCTCGAGAGAATACCGGCTCGCTCTGTCACCGGTGTATTACTAAAATGGGATCTGCACCTGGGGAGCTCGGCAGGACTACACCATTGTTTGTGATAATCAAAACAAAGCGGTTATGGGTTTCTTTTTAAAGAAATAATAGCTGCCTGATGACTAAGTGCATCTACATGGACCTTTTGTTTTGGTTTTCTTACTTATGTTCGGTTAGATATTAGAGAAAATGTCACTTTTATAACATTGACAAACCTCTCGTTTCCACTGCAGCTTTTGAGTCACGCCCACGTCTCCTTCCAGCTTTCTCATGGGAATCGCTGAGTCACACGGACGGGGAAAAGGATCCCACATCCCAACATAACCATCATACCCATCAAAGAATCTCCATGTACTCCCACTGTTTCCCCCCGAACTCTACCAAACCATCTGCCAAATGAATATCCAAACACATCTGCATTCTTTACTCCAATGTGGCCTTTGCTGCTATAGGTGGTGTAAGCTATTTCATACTGTCAATGTTTGAATGAAACATTTAGATTTAACGGTAACATATAGATCTGCACAGCACCATAGACAGGAGTAAAACAATTAATAAAAGGCTCTGAAATGTACCTGAGAACATCCTTCTTCAATTAAAAATGAATGAATGAGTTTTTTTCCAATGTGTAGACTGGGTGCACTCGAGGACAGGAGAAGCGGTCGTGGTTGTAAAAGCCTAAGTGCTGCCAAATGTTCAATGAAGCCCATTTGGAAAGGATTGGCTGTTGGACTCCGTGCCGTACTGTAACTGCTGTGTCAACATCAGGAGAAATCAAGGCTGGTGATTGAACCTCCGAGCCGCGGAAGCAAACTAATCAGCGTGTAATGAAAGTAAACTATGGAACGCACGGTACTCATGCAATGGAAGAATTTCATCTGACGCAATTAATGTGCAGTTTGAAAGAGAAACAACACATGCAGTTCAGGGAATATGAGTCAGCTGTTCCCAACAAGGCTCAGTCAGTCTACTTTGAATACATGCAAAATGCAATTTAAAGAACAACTTTTTGTGTCCAAAAGCTTCTCTCAAATCTCCTAATTTAACTTCACTGTCGTAATGACAGTAAATGAGGGCTGACCCGTCACTGTAAGCGTCACTGTAGTTTGATCGATGCAATTGTTGCGGGAACCAAAGTTCACACGCCCAAATTCTGTCTGGAAACCTTTAGCTGAACGCTGTTGGTAGCACATGCTGAGGTTAGCACAACCAGGGGACTGGCGTACGAGTCAGTCCACAACAGATGCTTTTAAGTTTCATAGTCTATTGAGGCCTGGTGCAGATTATGAAAGTCTGTTCAGTGTTTGCTTTGAATTATCCGTCCGTCTCTGAAACCTGCACCACTGTCAGATTGATAAATAAATGAAATAATAAATAAATAAATGAAAATGAATGGATCCTTGTGTATTTGTGATCCCTGCTGACTCCTAAACCGTGACTTCTGTGTACCGTTACACACCTACGCTGTCCTACATACCTGGAAGTGAAGGATGATGGTCCAGATCAGCCCCAGGGTCAGCTTGGGGTTTCCATCGGCAATGTCGTCATTCCTGATGTTGACCAGTTTGACCTGAAAAGGTGCCGTTTTTAAGTTGGCGTGGAAAGTTGAAACAGAACTCAACAAGGAGGAAAACAGAAACATTCAAACGCTCGTTTCATGGAAATGTCCCGGTCTACTGACCTGTCTGCGTTTGAGGAAGTCCAGGGCGATCTGTACATTCTGCAGCTTGTGGAAGCGCATTCGGCCTTTCTCCCGCGGCTGCAAGAGCGGAAGAGAACTCATTAAAGAGTGTTGAACGATGGGCAAACAGCAAGGCCCCGTGACTGAGGAACAGGTGTGTCGGTTGTGCTTAAAACAAAAGATCTACTCTACTGGATAAAAACAATCATCACAGTCACGGTCTGAACTTAAAATTCAAATACAGCTAATTTGAAGTGCGATTTCAAATTCTGCGTGATTGTGATCAAAGCGTTTGGTCAGACCTGACCCTAAATGACACCAGGAATGCATTGGAACAGACCAGCCAGCATGTCTGCAGGTGAGAGCATGTTGATGAATGACACACGATCTGAGCGATTCCCCCGATCAGCCTTCTCAATCCTCATTTTCTATTCGACCTGCAATCAGCTTTCCTCTGCACCGTTGTCCTGAAACACCTTCTACATCTCATGCCGGTCTTTGATTTGAACTGCGGCGCAGTCCAGTCGAGCAGCATCTCTGGTTTCTAAACCTGCACGGGACAGAGTTACCCAGCAGCGGCGGCCACGGCATGCATTGCTGCTCCGCGTCTTAAGGCGGTAAGAAGCTTTGCTGCAGAATTAAGTCAACATATCAGCTCGCATGTGATGGAATTTGTGCCGTTGCTTTCAATGCAGTGAAGGAACCCAAAACTATTGGATCATGCCAGCGATGGTCTGTAAGTTTAAGTCCAAAAAAGGCCAGTTTGATATTTAACAAAGACATGAGATCACTGATTCTGCTTCATTTCTTAATTATTTGTTGTATCACCCTGTCCTGGCGATGCAGGTGTGCACGCAGGAAGGATTGTGTTCAGAATCTCCTGGTTGGTGCCTTCAGGTGTAACCCAGTGATGAAAAGCTTTGGATTCATCAACCATTCAAGAAACCAAGAAAACAAATCATGAAAAGGATCATGTGATATTGTCTTCTTCTTTCTAGGATGTACGTTTTTTCAAGGTTCCAATTGAAATTTGAGTGAAAACTTAAAAGTGAAAGACCTGATTACTCGACTCCACATACGAAAGAGGACTACTTTTAAATAAGCAATGGCTGTAGAAATGAGTCCACTCAAACCTCTGCTAGCACTTGCTGTCTCCTCACAGACTCCTGACCTCGGCGAGCTCACTGACAAAATGGAGGACGACGATGTGGACACAGAATAGGGGAACAATACAGGGGAGTGCGACTGTCATCATGCACAACCCAGCAGCCACCTGGGGTGGTGACGCATGCCACGCCCGATGCCCGCAGTCCTGGCGCCACTCACCAACCGCACGTTCCTCACAACGTCGCGCTCCCTCGGCTACCGCAGCAAGAGCATCGCAAGAGAGGAAGGCGGAGGCACAGGGGAAGAGGGCAGGGCAAAGGTCAGCAGGAATTAGAAAAAAGGAAAATGAACCAGGGCTCAAACAAGTCAGTGCAGAAAGGTTACGAGATGGAAGCAAAGAATGAAAATTAGTGTCTTAAAGGCGACATCACCGGAAGGTGTGTTCCCAAGAAAACAGCTACGGTAAGAAAAGTAAAATAAGAGTGCGCATAACCGCAGCATGTTCTGAAATGTCCAAAAACCTCCACAGAATCAAAGTCAACACATGCTCAGGAAAACATATGAAGCGGTTCACCTTACAGCGGACTGGACAGGAGAACACATACGGCAGCAGAATAAGTCAGTGGGACAAGGAGACAGGTTTGGACAGGACAGGGGGGTTAAGGCAGAAGCAGATGTCCTAACAGCTAAGGGGTTAAAGGTCACCGAAGCTCACCAGTGTCTCTCCGGAGAGCACCTCCAGCAGGGAGATGAGGTTGTGTCCATCTCTGAGGTCCTCGTACAGGTCGGTGATGTGTCTCTGGGTCTGTGGAGAGAAGACAAGGAGGCAAAATGTTGGTGATAGAATATGGATCCATACATTTTGAGTCAGCATCAGTGGAGAGCCACAGCTTAACGCTCACACGTGATACGAACAGCACTGGACCACCTCAACACAAACGGTGGACGGGGATTTGGACGAGGCACAGACACCTGTGCCTGAATCCCGTAACGTTACGTACAAATGAGGAGAGCAACTTAAAAGGAAAGTTTGGATGTTTTGAAGCGGGGTTGTATGAGGTTCTTATCCGTAGTCAGTGTGTTGTGTATGTGGATGAGTCAGCACGCCCCCAGTTTGGAGAAACAGATCTGCTGTGGATGAGCACCTCATACAACCCCACTTCAAAACCGTTCCAACAACAACTGTCTGCCTCCTGCAGTGGCAACTGCGTCCACATTTGGGGTTCTTTTAAAAAGTTTGTATTTTCATAATTTTGGCAGTGAGTACCAACATGTTGGTTAAAATCCCTCATTGCAGAGTAAAGCCATGTACAGAAGGTCAAAGTTCAACCCTGAAGTTCAGTAAAGCAAAATCTAAGAGATTTTTTCAAATGTTTTTTGGGTAAATATGTTTATGTTTGCCTTCATTTTCTCTTCCAAACACGTTAAGTAAATCCTGGGGTTCTTTGGTCGCTAATTTCCCATCATCCTCTTGGATGTGGTGATGTTGCCGTGTCCCCCTAATCACAGCAATACAGTTGATCAAAATATTACGTCACAACCAAAAGGAAGGATCCTATCAGTATCAGGGTATATATTGATAACACGTCCTGCTGACTTCATGCACGCCTCTTATGACTTCATAAACTGTATTTGTTATTTCTTTTAGCTGTTGTAGTGAGTTACAGTTGCACTGCAGAAAAGGCTCTTACAGGAGTTAGAAAGGAGGGTCAGGGGTTAGAAGCCCAGAGCTCAGGTGACGTATGGGAGGGAGAGAGGGTAGAAAGGTGTACACAGACATGCAGGCAGACATGAATGTTTGTCCACTCAGCACTCTGCTCACTGACAGCACCTACCTCTGCCTTCCAGTGCTGATGGGAAAAGGATGGGAGGACAGGATGAAGGATGGAAAGAAGAAACAGTTTGATGAGAGAAGGTCTGAAACAGCAGGGACTCGTGAGGGAGGAGAACAGACCACAGACAGACGGGCGCTGGTCGGATTTGACACACAGACACTTTTCCTGTTTGGTTTGTAATCGTTTGATTCGACTGGTCCCATCTAAAACTGTTCTTTCAGTCTTGTTTTTATCAATGTTTGTGGTCTGCATTGATGAAGGATTCGCAAAAACTGAAATAAAAGAGTGAACTACATCTGGTCTTCCTTCTCTGTAATCTGAAGACGCGCTACAGTGGAGACAAGCTGTCGAACACAAATGGAGCGTTCGTGTCCTCGTAGTTTAATCACATGACTGTCCACAAATGCCTCGAGGGCAGCCAGATCGCCGACCCGCTCGGGCTCTTTTGGACCCAAATCTGGGGGATTTCCAGACAAAGAAACGAGGACTATGGGTCGTCTGGGACAGGACGCACACGGAGAGGGCGGCAGACATTCCTCACAGTTTAACACACTGCAGTTCCTGTGTGAAAGCACGGCGCGTCTGTAAGGGGGTCATTGAACCGTAGACTGTATGAAACATTTTCATTGAGTTGATAACAGTCTTCATGTTTCAGTGGATTCACTTCTTCATCTTTTAGTCGATAGGACAGCAAATAGTCAGAGCCATCTTCACATTACAGTGAATGTTGAGCTTGATAAATCACTTGTTTTCTGTCACGTGACTAATAGTTTCATCACTCATTAATTGATATGTAAAATGATTGTCAATGTAGCCGCAGCGCTTTATTCTGCACCTGACTACATAGAGCTGGGGCTTGCATTACACAGAGGACGTGATTCCTTTTTTAAGGATCGTGGGCCAGAACCCCAGACAAGTATTGCCTTACGGTATCACGGCTGCAAACCCCCACAGGAACCCCCACAGGAACCCCCACAGATGAACTGTGGGGGTTCCTGTTCCCCTGCAGAGCCCTGAGACGGTCTGGAGCCCAGATGTAAAAACCTGAGCGATGCCGCTGTTCCTAAAGCGAGGCCAGGTGTCCGTGACTCCCCCTCACATGCATAGAGTTAACACAAAGGAGCAGCGGTTTGTAGAAAGGTTTTTGTTTTTCAACTTTTCCAGAGAGGGTGAGGGTTAGGTTTCGCTTGTTTTGAAGTGATTTCGCTTCGTGTATCTGTTTCCAGTTTATCTGTTTTCACAGCCCTGAGACTCAGTGAGATCAGACGGTCCATTACCTCCTGAGTGTAGTTGGAGCTATTGTAACCAGCTGGGATATGACAGTACCTGCTGGAACTGAACTTACACAGCTGAACGTACATCTGTATGACAGTAAGTATTGCGTTATGAGTGTTGCTGGAGACGGATGTTACCTTCATCAGGTGCTTGTTGACCCATTTTGTGAAGGTCTTTTTCTGAACTCGGTCACGTTCATCTGTGGAGAGACGGATCACACAGACGCTCAGCGGTGATCATTCGTACAAAACATTTACATCAATGGCAGCATGCTATGAACTAGGGACACAACATGTATACACATACAAAATAGACACATCATTTATCCCTGTATCACTATTTGTACTGAATGATTACAATGACACAAGTTAAAAAGCTCACGGAGAGTGATTATCTATCAAGTAAGTCACAAGTCTAAAATGCAAATAGATTTTTGTTCACAAGGGCTGCCTGGAAGACTTCTGTCTACAGAGCAATGACTCCCAAACGTACGGGTTTACGAGCTCTTCAGAGGGAGCAATGTCTTTCTCCCAGTCCTCACACACTGCATGTGTCTACCAGCATGACAGAGTTCGCCAAAGGGTTCTCATGGATTCAGTCAAATGATTTTTAGAGGCCCGAGGCAGTCAAACTAAGCAGAAATTGGACCAAGTCATAAAAAAGAAAATTCCCATCCTATACAACAATAACAGTGAAATCCCAGAGGGGTCCTGACCAACGAGTTGGGAAGCACTGCTGTAGAAGATGGTAAACACAATGAGCTCAAAGTGGTCCCACATCTGATGAGACCCATCCTGAGATCATCACTCAGGATGAGTCTGATGAGCATCTCTACAGGAACGTGTTTCTACTTGCACGACTGGTGCTGTTGTGGTTTTGACTTCACAGTATGATTAGCAAGGCTCTCGCATACCAGCAGCTTGATCTTGTGTGATGTTTTCCCTCATTTCTTTCCCTTCTCAACCATCTACCACAGGAACACTTTCACTTCCTCGCCGTGGGGATGAGAGTGGCTGTCAAACACAGAGGCCGGTATGACGCAACAAAACAAGTCTGCCTTTGAAGAGAAGTGATATGTGACCTGATCTGAAGAAACAGTGAAAGCATGATGTTGTCTAATTGGTCACACATCAGCTTGATTACATTATCTGGATGGATTGAAGAGATCAGATGAAGAGGGAACAGAGAGAGCGAAGGAAGCGACATCCTGTGGTGCCGACGCCCATGTCGGGGTGGCATCAGGCCGCTGACTCACAGACGCTAGTGACTGTTTCAGAGTCTAACCACAGAAGTCAAATAAACCCAAAAGGCAGAGGAATTCCTCAAGTTAATTATAAGTTCTGTAGGAAACAAATCTGCTGAGATGTCGGCTGTTATTCCGGCTGCTCGGGACACTGTTGTTCATGATCGAGGTCTAACAACATTCAAAAACTCAAACAGGAGAAATGAACGACACCAAAGCTACCTTTACCCGACCCCTCTTACAAATAACGTGTTTGCTTAGCAGCAGGCCGAGCTGTGGATGTTTCCTTTCATCCGCTCAGTCAAAGATGAGGTGAGAGATAACGAGTCTCCTGAAAGAACAGTGACAGTCTGTTCATCGCAGTCTGCGGCTGTAATGTGGAGCGTCACACGGAAAGAGGACACTAACTTTCTGGCACAAGAAAAAACAAGTCTGGTTCATGCATCCGATAGCTGGATGAGAAGAAGAAGGTCCTTTGTCTTTAAATGGGCAGCCTATCATCTGAGCTGCAGCCGACCTAACGAGTAGTTAGAAAGCGAGTCCTGCCCGATATCGTCACTGCTTACTGCTTAGTCGATCTATCCTATCAAAATGGGTGTCAGCACGTGGGACCAGTAAAAAGAGGAAACGGCGTGACACATGAAGGGGCTTGGCCCGTTTGATTCAAGACCACCGCAGGGTAGACCGACGTCGATTCCACCGTTCAGACATCAAACTACGTTTACACCAGTTCTTCATAGAATACCACAGCATATCACCCCGGTGTGATTCAACAAGAACACTACAAATAAAACCAGAATTAAATGAGCAGAGGGAACACAACAGGCCTCCACGCCTGTACAACTGAGACAATGTAAAGATGACTCTACCTTTCCTGTGGTCCATGGCTTTGAGCATCCCCTGATAGGGAGAGTCCTCTATGAAGACCACGTCGCTCCCCACACTGTCAGAGGAGTAGTTTCTGAATCTCCTCTCCATCGCCATGCCGGCCTTATCTCAGAGATCAACAACAAACCAGCAGGTCGAGAGACGACGGTGTCTGCTTTTTGACTTCTTCTTGCCTGAGACTCTGCTTCGCGGTGTGATCCTGTAGTTAAGTGGGAGTGTTCAGGCCACTGATTCAGTTCTTACTCCCTTTTTTCCCCCCTTCCTCTGCATGTCTGACATTCTAGGCTGCAATTTGTTTTTCTTTTTTTTTCCAGCAGCCCTTGCAAAATGCCTGCCCGCTACGATGTCAGGAGCTGTCACTCAACACGCAGACAGTGATCTGTGGGAGCAGAGGGAAGATTCTCCCCTCCTGGACCAGCCCTGTTATGTCCCGCCCACCAAACCACACACCAGAGACCTCCACTGAGCACAGACCCTGCACTGATTACATGTAGACCGTCATTAACTTCTGTGTGTCTCCAAGTTTACTTTACAGTCGCACAAATAGTCACTTTAGATTGGACGAGCAGCTAAGAGACCAAAGACAGGTTTTTGTTTGACATTTTGCCGTTATCGTATGCTAAAGACAAATATTTTCAAACTCATTTAATTTAGATTAATTTCACTGCAAGCTTAGTATTTTCAAGGATAGTCTGCTATCCGGGATTTCAGCTGTCATGCAACTGTTCTTCTTCATGCAACAAACAACTTTAAAAAACGGATCCTTTTCACATTTTATTGTTTAGCAACAAAGCCAAATTTCCACAGCTGTCCGCAATCTGGTCCTCAAACGCAAGATCTGTTGTTTAAAAAAAAAATGAATTTCTGGGTATCTGGAGAGAAAGGTCAGAGGTCAGTCTAATGTGTCAAAAACAGAAGCTTTAACTCGGTTCATCTTAGGGAGGACGGTACAAAAACCATGCTGTTCCAAAACATACAGTGTGTGTCCTCGAGACTAGTTTGTCAAAAAGACAAGGGGGGGGGGCATTTCCTAATATAGACCCAGCTGTAGATACGGCCCACTGGAGCTTGTTAACCCCAAACTGAGCTCCACGAGCGCAGGCTGGCGGTCACCGTTGTGTGGCAGGCTGGACCTGCCACACAACCACAACCGGAGCCTCAATGAAAAGCCTGTTCCTCCACACGGACGGGGGGCCGGGGTGACGGAAACTAACGTCCGCGGCCATTTCTCATCACGGAACAATCACGAGAAAAACCTCGAGCGTGAGCGCTCTTCCACCATCAGGACACAGCCAGAGGGGGAACTGGCTCTGAGGTTTGTTTCCGTACAGCGCAGCAGCAGGACAAACAGAAGCAGTTGCAGATCTCTAATGAGAACAACCTGCGAGACCAACATTTTAATGCTCTTATGGTGAATTTCCAATTTTGAATAATCTGCTTCTGGTGAGCCAGTGGCTTACAAAACAACAACAAAGATCTTAACAGAGTAACCACGCTGCAGCAGAAAGTGATCCCAGACACAAAGCGGCTATTGTGGACTGAACAGTGTGAGTCTATGTGCATGAGTGGAAAAAGAAAAAAAGGAGCATTGTTACACCGGCATCTTTTTCATGCAATAAAACTTCTTTCCAGCAGCACAACAGTCAGTTATGCATTGGGGTGCTGTGAACTAGCACCTCCCTCACCACCACATTCATGTCCCAGAGCACCTAAAATACCTGCATCACTTCTCACCCTTGGGAGCATCAATATTCCTGCAGATACTGACAGAAGACGGAGTAAAGGAGAGATTGTTTTTTTTGATACCTACACAGGGCGGTGGCTTGTCAGGACTTGTGTGTGTGGAAGCTGCAGCACTCAACTTGACACGATAGGCTTTGTACGTGCTGAAAACAGCATCCTAGGATCGTACTTCTGACGTGCAGCAACCGAGGACGTTCAAGTTATTTTGTACTGCACAAAATCACAAATCAGCCTCAGAGGGCATGAGAGGATGTGAGCGCGGCCAGAGATTATTTAGTGGTTCTAGAATCAGAAAAGTACAACGTGTGTAAAAAAAAAGCAGTTTCGCTATTTCTGCCGTGTTGTGCAGCTCCCAAAACACTGCATGCTGAACTCTGAATGTGTGCAGATAGCAGCTGATTGAAGTCTTGACACAATCAGCTGCAGTGAGATCGGCTGTGAATTATTGATTGAAAACACACGCCTGTATGATGATGCTGATGAAGCACTTGTAATGTGATGCAATCACGTGGCTCTTATCAGTACGGTGCTGATAGGCGCACACAGTGCAGTACTGTGTGGTAATAGAAACCCGAGCACCGAGAGCCGATGACAGTTCTGGCGTGAAAAGCACGCAAGTCGATGCATTCCTGAGGGCCACGCCCGCCCTCCTCGCAGACGGGGGGCAGCCGCCATTCTGCGATAACACCCCCCCCCCCCCCCCACCCCATCCCCACCCAAAAAAACCCCAACCTCTGTCAGCCTGCTCTTCTGTGCAAGTGACAACATGCGGTGTCAGTCCCACCAAGGACAGGAATGTTGGCGTGACATCTGGCGAGCAGGTCTTCCTGGAGTTCATGGCTGAGGGGCGATGGTAGGAACTTTGGACAGTTCGGGGAGGAAGTTTGCCAAGGTGAGGAATGAAAGCCCCAAGGCATTATGGGGCAGATCCAACCTGGAGCTGGCAATGAAGAGGGCATGAAGGCATGAACCACCACAGAGCTCTGTCTGTTGTTACATCTGGAAGAAATGTATTCCTCTACAAAACAAACTCAGGTGCTGATAAACGGGGGGGGGGGGAGCTTTGTGAGATGTAGATGGACAATGAACCCAATGATCCCAAAAAGCATCAAGGCTGAGACATTTAGTTGTCCTCCAAGTGGCCCACATTATGTCTTCTCTCCATAATTATACAGGCCTCCAACTCACTCACTTTTGCAATAAGAGCATCATCTTTAGGGAGGGTGCATTCAAAACGACGTGTAATTAGCCACATGTGGTGTTTACAATCTTGCGGTGACATGAGGACAAGATCATTGCTATATTTATGATCTTCAGATGGGACAACTAAAGAGAAGATGAGGTTATTACTGCACGCGGTTTGTCTCCCTCTTCTGTTGGAGAAGCTGCACTACAAGACACGAGAGGCCTGAATGTGCAATGATGGTAACCAGCAGCTGACAACCCTCCTCAGACACAGGCCCTGATCAAGAGTAACTACTGTTAAGAAAGTGAGAGGTCAGCCGGGGCCCTGCGGTGTTGACTTATGCTCGCGGACAGTCACCGTGAAATGTGGGAAGAGTGATTTGTGAGAGCGGCTGCCATGACAACGCAGCAAACACACAGACACAGAGTCCATCAGTGTGTTTACAGAGGAGCGGGTTCGGCCCTAAACCTCTGGAGGAAAAGAGTTCAACGTCACAGAAACTACAGATCATCTTAGTGACACGTTCAGACGGTAAAGCAGGAAGTAAACAAACAAACAAACAAACATCAAGGACCACCTCCATCAGCGCGAGCCTCGTAGCACACACACTGACTGTTCACACAGTCACTGACGGCTCTATTCACATGTGAGCAGTGAGCGGCTCGAGCTGCCACGAACAATCTTATTTTCATAACTTATGAATCTGAATATAATTTTCGATTATTACTTTCATGTTAAATCATAACTCACTTGGTTTATTGTCAATAATCATAAAACAGTTGCATTTGAGAAGCTGGAATCAGAGAACTTTCTTTCCATTTTTTTTGATTACCAAAAGTCTTTTCAAAGACTTTTTTAAAAGTGGAATGAAAGTTAATGAAACAATAAAAACAAAAAACAACAACACACAAAGCTTTGCTCAGACACGCCCACTCCTTTGACCCTCGAAGCAGTGGCACGGAAAGGGTTAACCTCACCACCATCAGCACCGCCCCTCCCAACGCGATCATCCTCCTGTTACAGGCGCTGAGCGACGGAGGCGGCGGCCGGCCGAACCTACCTGCGCAGCACATCTGACTGTACAGATGAGAGCCCACTTCTCCGCAGCTCATCTCGTGGATGTAATTCGTTCGTCGGTAGATCATTGCGCCGCCGCACCAGGACGGCGCAGCGGCGCGCAACGTATCCTCCACCTCGGCCATCCTGGTGTGTGTGTGTATGTTTGGACCAAGCGTAAAAAATAACGGCGCGCTGGACTTTCCCGGAATAAACCGCGCCCCCACTGATTCGCGAGTTTCTCGTGAGTGGTACCAGCCCTCAAACACGTCTCTCTATCCGAGCCACATGGAGGAAAAAAAGTAACCAGACACAGTGTCAGACAGCAGACCGTTTGTCCACAAGCCCGGCCCACTTTTGTTCTGTTTAGTGAGATGAACCGGAGCGATCCATCCTCCTCTGTTGCCGCCTTCGTGCGTTAAAAGTTGAAGCGCGTCTGAGAGGAACGTCCCCCGAAATAACCGGCACTGGCAGGTAACAACAAAGGGCAGAGTGCAGGTTAAACGTTGGCTGCTGGATAATAAATGATCACTTCACTCCCCCCGCCCCGCACGTACAGCAGCTGTTGGACAGGAATAACTCCACCGTAGGAGTCTTGTTTTCTCTTTCCTTGCAAACACGAAGAAATACTTCACATTCACAGGCTCATTCTATTGGCTTATCTTCAAGTTAAGGCAGCGTACAAACCACCGTGACAGTACAGTAGATCACGTCTACTATCTGGACTGTAACAAACAATAAAAGAATACAGCAGCCAATAGAGCTCATTCAACAACTTCACGCAACTTAAAGGGACAGTACGTTTCTCCGTTGGTTACAAAAGCACCAACAATAAAGCAGGAGCAGAGATCTCGGTTGCACACAGATATGAACACGTTTTTTTTTACAAGCATCCACTGTTTGATTATTGGCCTTTTTGTTTGCATAACATATTGTAAAGTTTGGAAGTAGGGAATCAACACATGTAAATACATTTGATGTACTTTCACATGCTCTGAGGCTGTTTACAGTTCTTTTTAAAACAGGTTTTTTTTAATCTCCGACAGCGATATTCAAAGCAGGAACGACAACTCAAAGCATACATGGGTCGGTTTCATCCTCTGGATCACAACAGCACAGTTCAAATGTCGCAGCAGCAAACCACAGCCTGTTTACCAATAACTGACTTCAACAAACAGACACGTGAAATAATGAAAGAATTGCATCAAAGCAATTTATCCAAATAAATGTGTCTTTAATCTTTCGGACAATACAAACTTGGACTGATGGAGGATGCGTGTGTTCAGACGTTGGCAGGAGTAAACACAAACTCCTGCCTCGACACGGGAACACGGTGTACTGTGTGGCCCGACTGCTAGCGAGGTTTACCGCTCATGTGTTTCACGTTTCGTTGGCTATTGTAGTGTGGAGGCCGTGTGAGGACACGGTGGGCGTCCTTCAGCAATGTTCTTGTTTTGTTTTTTTCCCCACTTTCCAGTGAGAGCAGAGCGGGCTTTCCTCCCTCCTCCAGTCTGTTATTACCGTGGCAGTGAAAGGAGAGAGGGGAAGTGAGTCACGGCTGCACACCGCCGGCCAAAAAGCCCGGTCCTTCAGTGTGTGGCGTGTGGTTCGGCAGACGCCGGCAGTCCAGTGGCTCCTCCGTGGACACTGGTGCAGACTTTGGGTGTGGCTTCCCAAACGGATAGACGTGTTTGGCGTTGTGAAGCAAAACGGAGCTTTCTAATCTTTTGAGAGCCTCGCACCAAATCGTTAACAGAAATCTCAAGTTTGAAGTGGAGCAGAGTGTTGAAGAGGAGGTCAAGATCAACTGAAGCCCCTCGCAGACCTCACAATGGTTTATCACCCTTAATTATCTAACAGAGAGCTCAGATTCTTCTACAAAAGGTCCCGAGGATCAGCGTGAGGCCCCCTCCTCCTCCTCCTCCAGTTTGTTATGACCGTATCCAGGACACACAGTCCAGCGACCCCAGTGTCGAGTTTACTACCATTAGCCGGCCGCCATGTGTGGCACTCTGTAGGCTTTTTTTAAACCCTGCCTCTGGGGGGGAAATCCCTTTTACCTACTTCCACCCTGTGTCAAAGGCACCTTGTGGGCACACTACAGTCCAGACTCACACCCAGCTGCGTGCTTACATCCGCCGTGTTTGTCACATTACAGGCTCGGTACAAATCAGGCGGTCAGACATCGATCGAGCCACTTCCCTTCCTCTGATGAAAATGCAGCATTAAAGCGCTGGGAAGAGGGAACATGAGCGCTGCTGGTGCACCGGGAGCAGACTCGCTGTCTGCACTGCACCAGCTGAAAGCAGATCTCTTCATATGTAAATGGGCTGGATATTGACAGAAGGTATAGAGATAGCGCAAGGCCCGCTTTTGCGATGTAATGTTTGCCCCACGATCAAACTGCACTTCAGGCAACCTTTGTACTTGAGCTGTGCACCATTTAAAGAATGTATGAACTCACTGCACCACTTTCTCATTTCTTTTCTCTTTTCTCTTTGGCTCTATGATTTGCATATTAAGCGATTTGATGAGCTTTTTATCCTTTTAGGAGAACGTTTTCTTTTTCTGACGACTTGTCACTGCGTACTCACTACAAACAGGCAAGTCCCTGTTGTGAAAAACCGCTCTTATCTCCTCGAGACGTGTCCTCCTCGACTTACTTTTAAAAAAAAAGGATTGTGTTGTTTATTATCCGACCTCGACCCCCGGGAGCGATAAGGAGAAAGTACACTGCCTGGCTTCGGTTTCGCAAAAACAAGCCGACCATCTCAGGGCGGTGCATCCTGTAAGAAACAGTTCACAGCCGGATTGCTTTCAAGTGCAGGCGGAGCAGTTTAGACGTGACTTGGGGCCACTGTATCGTTTTAGGCTGCTTCATTGTCCAAAGTGAGTGTGCTGGATGTTTTTCAAAGGTGCTGTTTGCCAAACTGGTTTCTCACAATACTTTCAGAGGTGTGGGGGGGGGGGGGGGGCGACACATTTGCCCTTCATAAACACCTGCAGACTGTCAGTCAGACATCCTTGGCCTCAGGGCGTGTCCCCTGCAGGGGTGTGTTTGACAGCCGCCATTGTGCCAAGCTGTGTCAACAGCCCAAAGAAACAAAAAACAAAAAGCCTGCGTGAGGTGTGTCGGGTGACATTAAAAGCCACAGGTGTCTGCAGGTAACCTTCAGGCTCGTCAGTGGGTCTAATAGAGAGTAATTGTTCTTCTGCTGACATCACATGTGAGGAGGATATTCTGAACGTATCACACTTTACAGCATTCCAAGAAGAAACTGGCAGAACCGGTCTGTTACCTATGAAGGCGTAACCACAAAGATAAGAAGTTCCGTTTAGCCAAAGGCTCAAACTCACGGTGAGTCACCTCGAGGCACATCTCTACACATCAAAGAACTGAAAAAGGGACGCGACTCAAGGACAAAGCGCAGACCAGAGCTCTGACTTTGGCTCCAAAGTCATCGCATTCTGACCAGCATTTACAGGGTTAACAGCAACATCTCCATACCACAGGAAACCCAGAGTGTGAGAGGGGGGGAAAGAGGGGGGGGGGGGGGGGGAGGAGAGAGAGGAAGAGAGAAGGAGTGTGCGCCATGAAAACACACGGAACAGGAGAGAGCAGAGACGATGGACGACAACAGCCGGCGAGAAACTATTTTGAACAGAAAAGCCTTCAAACGTACGCTCCTCTCCCCGGCTCCTCTTACCTTGCTTCCTCCGTACTCTCCACTGCCAGGCCAAGATTAAGGTAACAATGTGGCCCACGACCACCAGGGCCGGGAACACACTTCCAGGGGGGTTTGCCGGCATCGGGCCTGGTGTAAAGTGGAGAGTCCCGGGCTCCGAAGACAGACAGACGGACGGGAGGGAGGGGAGGGGAGGGGGGGGGGGGGGGTGGAGAGGTGAAGGGGGAGTGGAGAGGTGTGTGCGCCTAGGGGTGTGGTGCCATCCCGGACTTTAAAAAGCAGCCAAGTTGTCCGTGACTTTCACAGGACAGAGAGAGAGAGAGACAAACGAAAGAGCACTCCCTCCCTCCCGTCCCTGTGACTCAGTCTGCTGGCACAAGTGGCCAAACTCCCTCCCTCCCCCTTTTTCCTCTGTACTTTACTCCAACAGTTGCCCTCTCTCTGTCTCTCTCTCTCTCTCTCTTCTTCTATTCTAAATTGTACTTATTTCAAAACCTGCTCTGATTCTGCCGACACAAGCGACTTCGCAGCTTCGCAGTAGTTTAAAGAAGTGTCGTCCTCTGCGGCTCAAGTCAACGCGCTGCTTTGCTCTGCAGGGACTCACTGCTCTCCTCGCTCTCTGCAGGAGTTAATAATACATGAGGCTGCTTTGTGGGACACACACACACACACACTCACTCAGCCTTGATCAGACAACGAGTGAGATCCACCCTGAGACTGTGTCAAACTTTCCAAACTCACTCCATAGGATTTTCTTCTACCCACCGAAGCGAAGCCCCTTCAGTTATTTTCCATCGCGGTTTACGACTCACAGATCATCTCGGGACAACCTCTTCCTCCTCCTGCTGCCAAATGTTTATGCTGAAGCCACGCTCTATTTTCCCCTTCACATAATAACCCACTCCCTCTCAATTCATTCTCGTTCTGCAAACTTCACTACCTCTCCCCAGAGCCGTTACTGTAATTGTTTGAGCAGCACAGCCGCTGCCTCTAAGCTTCCCAGAACCCGATTCAACAGCACACTGTTCTGCCACTAACCCTTTCACAATCTCTTGAATTGAACCCTTACAGTCAGACATGGCGTTTCATTTCCCCCTCGGGACAGGTCCTGTTATATGACCACTGAAGAGCCTCAAAGGAAAACGTCCGCTGAGACCAGACTGAGGCCCCTCTGACGACGTCACCGTAGACATTTTCAAACCTATAAATAAAACTGGCACTGTGATCAGCAACACACCTTTCATATTCAAGGTGTTCCCTCCGTGTGTAGTGCTGCCCTTGACATTTGATGGATGGCCTCTGATAAGACTCATGTAAACTTCAAAAATACACACACGCACACACACGTAACACCTGCTTGCATCACTGTCTCGCCGCGGGCAAAAAATGGCATCTCTGCCAGAACATCATGCAGGGAACATTACTCTATCGGTGTGCACTCCAAACAGTGTCACGCAGGAACCCGACACCAAGAGCCGGTGTCACGATCCCACAGCGCCGGCAATTCAATGCCACACGCCAGCAGATCCACAAAACAAGCAGAAATAGACGGCGGGGCCTCGACCTCGAGCCGCCGTTGGCCTGAGCACAGCGTGACTCAATGTACAGAAGAGAATTCAGCATCGTCGTGGCACAGCAAAAAACATGGGTACTTTAAATGAATAAATATAAAATTGCCTCAGAAGAGTGTCTGGGAACAGAAGCTCAATGTACAAATGTCAACAACGAGGGCAGAGTGTAACGGAGTGAATTCATCTGAGGAGAGACCTCGTATGACCCCCGCTTTCAAAATGTCCTCCTGATCCCCAGAGCCTCAGAAACCGGCAGCGCAAATTAGCAATCAGTCACAGTGACGACTGGGCAAAGGGAGTAGAAAGTGAGGGAGCCGTACAGATGTCTGGAATAAACTCAATCCACCACTCCTTCAAGGGAGGAGTCGGCCCCCTCCCCCGCCCCTCACATGGTATGCGTTTAAAGCCAATAAAACGAAGGCAATAAAGCCCAACTTCACATCAGCCTGTTGAGTAAACACATCTTGATTTCATTTAAAACGCCTCTAATCACTAATAACAGAGATATTCCAGGTACGTTGAGCAATGACAGGAATGCTTTTGATCTGAAATGCTCTACAGAGACACTGACGCTGGGAGTGGCCCTGTGCTCAGATGGCATACATAATGCAAGAAATTCAACTCTACTCAGTTTGCTCCCACTGCAGCATCCCTCAGTGCAGCGATACAGAGTTTCAAATGAAAAGGCAAACCTACCGTCCAGAGGTGCAGGACACAAACAGCAGCAGAAGTCCATCTCTGCTCAGCGGCTTCGCAACTTTTAGAGGAAACGCTGAACTGCACTGCCAAGGAGTCAAATCTGACCTCCCGACATTGTGTTGTGATGAAAAGCAGAGGGGGCGTGCTGAAAAAGCAAGCAAGAGACAAAAAAAGGGGAAAAAAGAGAGAACAGAGAAGCGGAGGCTCGGCTGGGAAGTGAGAACTGGACAGAGCTGCGAGTTTTGACTTCATTCCAGAGGCTTCCTCAGTGGAAACAGAGTCTCATGCGCGCTGCTTTCTGACGAGCGCCTCTGGATGAGATCCATGCGCAGCGCTGCAGAAACTCCCAGGGACACGTTTTCTTACAGCATTTAGACAAAGAGCGGAAAATGAGAGTTTTCTGCCAGCCAGCTACTGTAACAAAGGCTTCTGTGTGGAAGCCATACAAGAGTGGAGGACAGTTAAAATATGCGCCCACATCCACAGGATATGGATCATACCGTACCAAAGCTAAGACAATGGCAGCTGGGAGATTTGACTGATACTAAATAAGTAGAATTAGAAAAGGAGGATATTGTTATCTAAAGACATTGGCTGCATTAGCACACACACACAGTAGCATCTTTGTATAAATGTATTGCTTCATTGAACTTTGATTTAAGAACATTAACTGAGTGCTATCCCTTGTACTATGCAGCTGCAGGGACTTTTATGATAAACGGTGTTTTGACACCATTTGGATTAATGACCTTCCTCAAAAATGACAAACATTCCAGTTTCTCAAATATGAGAAATATGTTTGATATGATTGCAGTTATTTGAACAACACAAATTAAATGAACATACCATCATGACTTCTGCAGATAAAGGAACATAACTGGACAGTCTGTGTATCTTCCAGGCACGTTATCTATGCAGCTGTTCATTATTTCTGAGCCCACCCAGGCCTGGTTCTCGACTGTGGTGGCTTGACCGCACGATCTTATGCAAAAGAGGGGAGATGTGGAGCAGCCAGTCAGGGGCCCTGCTGCCGCCCACGCCCGCAGGGATTTAACACCATGGAACATGATCCCAGACACTGCCGGGCAGCGTGGAGTTACAGCATCAACTACAATCTCCTTCACTCTTATTCTCTAAATAAACACATCTGGAATCAGAAAACCAGACACAAGAAAAGACGTATGGTGTGTCGTCACTTGATGACGAACACAAAGCCCGGTCCTGGACTGTTATCTGCTACAGTGAGAGACACACACAGTCCTGCTGCCTCCTCTTTGGTCCCCTGCACGCGCCCTCACCATAAAGTACTTCTGTGCTGACACCTTTTGGTAAGAAGACAGAAGTGTTCCAGCGGCGGAGGCTTCCTACCTTGGCCGTGTTGAATCAGAGCCTCCATGAAGTCTCTTGTGTGATTCATGTCCGTCGCAGCTCGAGCGGCGTCTCGTTTGATTTCCTTCTATCACGTAATAAAATGCAACACACAGCACTATGAGACTGGTGACTCTCAGCGCGTGTGCTGCCGTGGCTGGTCCATTCAAGCACAGAGCAGTGTGTGTAAATGTTGGGAGTTTACGTTCACTGCAGGCTGGGCTAACACACACTGAAGGGCCGATGAAAGGTGGAAACTGCCACATGTTCTCATCTGGACTGCTTCGCCCCTTCTTGCGGAGGCACGGGCAGGAAAAAGCTGAGTGTGGCTTAACTGGGCTCACATTTCCCGGTCGCTCTGCTTAGTCATGTGCACCGGGCCCCGGCGACGGAAAGTTCGCAGGCAGGCTGCATGTTAAGGTACAGCACGGAGCTTCCATGTGCAGAAGCGCTGATCATCATCAGGCTGACATCTTGTGTGAGTGTTTAGCGATGTGGGAGCTCTGGAAAATGCTGCAGGATGACAAGAGAATGACTGGACGGTCTGTGCACGGAAACAACGTGCAGTGCAGGAGCAGGACAGCATTTAAAGCAGCTCACTGTCCCCAGCAGATGGCAGGAGGAACCCCATCAGTCCACTCAATATCAACATGTATGTATGTTATATAGAAAGTGAAATATCAACACTTTAATAGGTTCATTTATTCTAACTTGTTAAAGGATGCACAAGCTGTAAAAAAAAAGGAAACAATAAAAAAACCTAATATCTACAAAATACCTACGAATACATCTATATCACAATGATAATGTTTACATCCCCTGATGTAATAAAGCTGGTCTACAGAGTGATACAGCCTGACACCAGTTCTCTATGAGGATACACTGGCTGTGTGAACTCATGTGTCAGTGTAGAGTATTAATAAAGAGGGTGACTGTCTGTGTGGAACAAACATGTCACAGCATCATCTGAGTAAAAGTAACATCTTATTTTCGAGCCTTGAAACACATCGCAAACACGATGTAACAGTGATTATTAAACTATGTGATCATAGACTACAAGCTGATATATCAGAATTGTTGCTAAAATAGCGTGGTCTCATGAACCGTTTGGCCAAATCAAATTCTTTATTGTGTCATTATGATCGTGACCACCTGATCATCCTCCATCTGAAGATTTGTGGTGATGTGTGTTCATGTCATGACACTACGGACCATCCAGACATGAGGTGCAGCTTTCTGTTTGCTGATCTGTCGTCAGTACGTTTGACTGTGATTGAGCTATGAGACCAGTGCCGTGACCGGCTATCTAATAACCATCACACCCGCTGACCCATGTTCAACTTCAATCTGCCGCTTTGCACGATGCGCTGCTGCACAGACATGAACCAAAACAGAAGGTGCGCATGGACCATGGATCGCATTTATTATTCAAGTTTCAACTGAGGCCGATCCGCCGCGTGTTCACATCATCGAACCATAAATTAACCTGACACAAAATACAAAACGCCTTCTGGATTAATAACTGTAATGTAACTCCTGTGATGTAAAATGTAATCCCTTACACTACTCGTCACTGGGGAACAATATTTGAGCAATGCTGATCAGCATTACTTAACTGATGATCTGCTACCTCTGGCTAACATGCAAGTCACAGCTTTCTGTTTGAACTTGAAAACTCTTGCCTGCACAGATGCCCCCTTTTTAACAGAAATGTAACGAACAACTGTGCCAACATCTACACAACACTTCATAAGCGGTCATGCACGCAAACCACAGGTTGGCCCAATACTTCATGCATCCGGTAACAAGACAGTCTGGTTGTCATTTAGCTGTAGGGAAAATGACAAGGCCATTACTTGTATTGCTAGAAGATCAAATTATCCCTCTCTCAACCTCCCAAACACAAGCAGTGTCCATAGCAACGCCATGGTAGCCTCTACTGCAGACAAGAGGAATGAGGGGGAAACGGATGAAGAAGAGGAGGAGGAAGAACCAAGACCAGCTCAAACCTTCCAGGAAGTCAGGCCGGACCCTCTGAACATGCTGCTCATTCTCAGGGTCCTCTGTGAGGAAGCCCTGGTCTCCCTGAAGCAGAGTGGTCTTCAGGGCAACAACGGGACACTCTGGAGGGACAACAGGGCCGGACCCTGCCTCAAAGGCTGGACTGGTGGAGGTCTTTGGTACAACTGAAGACGACGGGACCAAAGAAACGGGTAGCTTGTCCTCCTTGGCCGAGTCGGGACACCTGGTGACACTGTCCTCAGTGAGGAGATAGGAAGCTCCAAAGCTTTTCCGGTTACCCTCATTGGCCCAAGGTTCCTCTCTGCAGAACCCCTTCTTGGTCTGAACACCGAGCCGGCCGACGGATGCATCACAGTGGTAGGAGCCTCTGAAGTTTTTTGGAGGCCTCTCAGATTGCTCTCTCTCCTCTTCTACTCTCTTGTAGCGGTAAATGTGCCTGTCCTCTTGGATTTCTCTTCCAGGCTTGGGTTTCGGGATGTACGATGTGGGGCTTTTCACGGTAAGGACTCGAGCGGAGGACTCAAGGCGACGAAGGCTTTGAAGGGGCGGAGCCATGATCTCTGGTGGCAGGTGTAGGTAATCTCGCAGGTATGCAATTCCTTCATTGGTAAGATAGTAGTAGGCATGTTTCCAAGTGAAAGTCTCCCTGACACAGCCCTTGGATTTGAGGGAGCCCATGGCGCGGATCACCTTTAGGTTGGTAACCCCTGTGAGGTCAGGGTGCATGGACTGTGGACGCTTGTCCTTCTTGGCCACAATGACACCATCCCGAAAAAGAAGCTCATAGATTGCCCTCAGGTCGGCTAAAGGCATTACCATTCCAGCCACCATTTTGACTTCAGCTCTTTGAGGAATATCTTCTCAAAATATTTCTGACCAACTACAACTTCAATATACACTGTTTGCATGCAGTAACATCATACAAACAATATTTCCTTTTGTATCAGTTTGGCCTCACTGTGATAAAAGACCTATCTTCCAAATTGGCATCGTGAGTCAGCACGGAGACAGCGACGCTCACAACCCCTCCTACCTTTCTCAGTCCCAGTCGAAAGATAACTGTGTATAGAGGAGAGGAGAGAGGGAAGAAAGGAGGAGAAATCAAGGGGGTGTGTGTACATGGGATGGAAACAGGAACCAAAAGGATCAGACGGAGCTGCGTAGGGAAGGTTGGTGATCATGTGTGTCTGATGGACGTTACTGCTACAAACCCACCACCGTCTCATTAGCCAAACGAACCTATGAACAGATAATCCAATCCGCACATGTAATAAGCCTAGGTCGCTCTTTTCCAAATATGAATTTAAATATAATTGGTAAGAACTAAGGAAAATAAATGATGTAGTTTTAGTTCTACTAAAATATTCTGAAAGAAACTGAAAAATAAATAAACAATTTAAAAATATATAAAAAAAATATTCCCATAGTTCCCCATAGTTTCTTATACAAATCAACAACCTCAATATATTTTTAGAAATATAAATGCCATAAGTATCGAATGTATTTTGTTTTGAAATAGTCAAACAATTAAAATAAATCTTTAAAAAAATTGTAATTCCGTAAATCATTTTGTAAACATTGTGAAAGCTTAGACTTATCTCTCTAATGGCAGACTTTTTTAAAAATGGGTTTAACAATGTGTATTACTTTGTGAGATGAATAGTTTTTGTAGACTGAACAATATTTTTTTTCTAGATAATGTAAAACAGTAAGAAATAAATTCTGTGTTTCAGGCCTTAAATAAGTACATTATGATATCATACGCATTGTTATCATCAACATGTAAACTGAAGGCTTTGCTCCTCTCTTGATGCTTTAGTCATGTTAGAGAGCACTCACCAACATTACATCCTCTGTCTGTGCACAGATGTGTCACAGATAACGTTGAGTCACAGTGCGTATGAGGAAGCTGGTGTACAACTGATGCTCTGTTTGAAATAGCAGGTTGACTGTATCCAGAGGAGAAAGATGAACATACATCTGATAGAGTTGACACACACAACCCGCTATCAACAGGGCTGAGGGGAAAACCACCATCCACACAAAGCACAGCACACAGCTGTAGCCGGCTACAGCGTTTAAAAGCAAGAGAGTGATGGTATTGACATAATGAACAGCACTCTTTGTGTGTTAAACTGCTGAATGCGTCCAATATAATACACTGTCAAAGCATCCATTCCGTTCCAAAGGTTGTCCATGATTCTCTGGTCGCTCTACTTTTCCCTCAGCAGTCACAGCCCACAACCAGCCCACTCTGAAAACCGAAATGGAAAAGCCATCAAGTCATTTGGTTCCCTTAAGAGAAGACAACGTGCCTGTGTTTGATTCTCTGTTGCTCGGCCTCCTCAGAGAGTGACTGACACTGGAAAGGACCGTGGACACCAGGATAACCCCGGTTGGGCTAAAAATACAAAGAGGAGGCTTGGGGAAAACGTTGGTAGCGGATGGGTATTTTTTTCCCGTTAGCCTTTAAATAAGGTGGTAGAACTGTACCCTCCTCTGACAGCTGTGAGTCTTCAATGCCATCCTGAAATGAATGTCAGAATAAAGCACATGCTACAGCGCCCTCTGCAGTACGCATCGGGAGTCCCCAGACGGTGCACGGCACCGAGTACAGGGAAGAGTGGTGAGATAACGGAGAGCCGCCTTATTCTGCAAACATTAGTTAGCACCGTCTAGCATCAAGGAGTCGCCGATTTAATTATTCAACCATTTTCTAATCTTCTTAATGAAAATCACCTTTGGTCTGCTTGTTTGTCACCCAGAAGGAATGTGAAACAGATTCCCTCCTCTCTGCGGGGAGTCTGGGAGTAACAGCAGAGGAGGCGATAAGCTTCGTGAGGACTCCAGCAGGTCTGGCTTAAACAGTGTTAGTCATTCATTTAACAGGGGCTTTGTGTGTAGCCCATATAAACGTTCAAATAGAATAGCATGTATTTCATAGTGCTTTAGTCACACTGAACTCTGTAGATGGAGATGACCCCACCCTTCTGGGACATGGCAGCGGTAAAACAATCGCTGCAAATAATTATTCGGCGCCAGCCGAAGCTCCACTGCAGATCATACGAAATGATGTGCTGCCAGCTCGCTGGTATTTTGCTCGTCAAAGATGATTTACTGAAGCGCTCAAGTGAAGAGATCTAGGAGAGCAAATCACAAATCATAAACGCAGCTGAACTGCTGCTTTGCTAGCTTGGGTGAAGCTTGATATACGGCGTGGCGGATAAAATCACGCACGGTCGAAGTAAACAGATCTCTCACAGTGCAGACATTCCGTGGTATTTCTGATCCATCTTAAAAACTTGAGGCCTGGGTTGTGTCGGTTTATTGGACGGAGAGACTCTTATCTTCATGTGCTCTTCATTACCTGTCCTTTGGCTCGGAATCTAACAAAACCGCGGCAACAACAGACTTTTGTTTGGTAACCAATCACCAAATATGTACATGCGTCAAACCTCCTCCAGCTTCAGCACAGAGCACACAAAGTACTGGCTTCAACACACTAAAAGTGTAGAAATAAACACCACTCGGTCACAAATTCATCATCTCCCAAATGGAAATTGATTTACTCGGTGGGAACTTCTCAAAATGAAGACTGGATGAGAAAAAGAATCATCAAAATTCTGAGCAGCCCCACGTGGATAAGTGTAACCATGAATAGGCCCAGCGTGTTTAACCTTTGCCTGGATATAAATAAAGTGGTCGTCTCTTTGAGCCGTGATGGAAGCTCATTGCCATGGTGGAAGTGGCTGACGACTAGAGAATGGAGACACCTCGAAGTGGTGGCCGCTTTAAAAACAAACCCATTCAACTCCTCTGGCAGATTGTGTGCTTCCTGCATTCCAGTACAGACTTTACAGCGAGGACTTTCAGCTATATGGTTGTCTTCCAGGTCGTTAAACGCAGCCATGCATTTAGACTTTTGGAGAACAGAGCGGTGGGAAAGGAGCTGGGGGGAGTATCGCTTTAACAATACACACACACACACACACACATCTGGTGATAAACTCTGTGACTAGCCTGCAATGATAACAATCCAGCATGCTGATTGATAAACACCTATAAGGTCTGCATCTCTCAGTATCAAAGGGAGTCTCTCCAGCCGTCTTCTTGATGTTCCATCTGTTTCCTCTGTTCTGGAGTTGGATCTGGCATCTGTCCGCCTCATGTTCACTGAATTTCTAAAATCTTTCACTGGTTGGAGGGTTGGAGGGCAGACTGATCATCCTCTGATGCGTCTTACAGAACATCGCCCTGAGGTTTAAACACTCAAAAACAACTTTGAGCAGAAAGTGATGACGACCAATTAAAGATGATTTGTTGAAAAGCATCGATAAGGAAACCATTATTATTCAGGCGTTCAGTAATCTCCAAACCAAGACATCGGTCTGACGATGATTTCGCCTCTGGGCTTAATGGCTCATTCTTCGGGGGTTCAGGTGTCGCCTGCGAATATCCGGAGAACTGGTATCCGGGCCAATTCTTCCTCTTCCGTGCTGATCAATTCTGTAAAGCCGATTAGCAACTTTAGACACACAAATAAAGTTGAGAGACGACACCTTTCAGATAATCTCTAAAACAGATATCTGCTTATCATGCAAATAAAGGAAGACGATAGCCGACGGGTTCAGATATTATATTTCGGCCAATGCGTTCTGCTCAGCATAGACTGATTACCTGCATGCAACCAAAGCCTGCTCACACGGGATCGAAGAGGAAGAGGAAGAAGAAATAATTATTATAATAATAACAATAGGGGAATAAGAAGAACATTGGGGAAGTTGGGGTTCGGTGCCTTGCTCAAGTGCTCGAGTACCTCGGCAGTGCCAATGAGGCAAAGTAACAGGGGAAGTGGGGGGGAAGTTTCGGCTGGTATTGCACAAACCACTCGGGCTGTAAAAGTTGTTCAGCATAGAAGCGTCGCAACATGAGCGGTCTCGAGGGCAGTCTGGGTAAAATTAGTTAGTGTGAGCAGCGAATGGACGCACACAGCGCTGAACCACAGAGACTTCAGGAGAAGACCTCAGGGACACATGGAGCAGAACCATACCAAGCATCTAAAGAGGAAATGCTGATCAGTGCAAAAGCTGACACGACTTAGTCCGTCTGCAAGATCACGGAGCTAAAATGGCCGGCTAATGGATGACTACGCTTTGCCGCAGTTGCCGGTTTTGCCAAATCAGATCATAAGAGCACCGTGTGATCAAGAGGAGTTACTCCACAGAGGAGGAAATATGAGAGCTCCTGTGTGTGTGTGTGTGTGTGTGTGTGTGTGTGTGTGTGTGTGTGTGTGTCTGGCCCTTGCAGTGAGTCATCACATAACCCATGGCAGGGCGTGGTCGGCCAGGAATGTCTGTAACCATGGAAACGTGACGCACCACAGAAATATGAGCAAATACACACAAGGCCAGGCCGGTGGTCAGGGCGATAGCATCGCTACTGACAACACACACAAACAGTGAGAGTCGCTCAGCACCACGCAACCACAACCAACCATCCCAAAAGATCCAGATGTAGAAAACTGTCAGTGTGGGCACAGGATGAGGTGAGTGTAGACCGGTTTGGACACTATTTTGGAGAAGTCTTTTCATGTTACCATTCCCTCACACACACACACACACACACACACACACACACACACACACACACACACACACACACACACACACACACACACACACACACACACACACACACACACACACACACACACACACACACACACACACACACACACACACACACACACACACACACACACTTTCTATAAAACATAAACCGGAAACATCAGCTGTTTTGTATGTTCCAAACGAAGCTCCTCCTGTAGCCGTTTACACCACATCATGCTATCAGAAGCATTTTGAGTTATTTACTGGTGAAGAGAGGAACGTTTACAACATACTCCCACGTGACTCTGGGTCACAGTGGGATCTGTTGTAACTTCAGTCAGATTGTATTCTCCGAAACCAAAAATGTATTGAAGAAGAGGGAGAAGAGCCACGGTGCACTGCGTTTAGTTCAAAACAGCACGCAGTTACACTTCAGCCACTTCTCTCCATGGAGGCTTCAAGGCCTCAGTCCAGGGCTCATTAAAACACTCTAACCCTCAGACTCTGAACGCTGTCTACTTAAGCCGCTAACTAACGACCAGATGAAGAAGAAACAGTCTACAACTGCAGTCACTGTGAGAATATCAACCGAAGCGGATTTGAGGTAACGGGTAATATATCCACGGTGTTGTTCACCGCCAGATGAGCAAGAACAAAAGTGAACCGTGGCAAAGCCCTGGATGACAGTCCCTGTAGATACAAGCCTCTTTGGCCTGGGAAACACTCCCAGGCCACTGTCAGCATGATATGTGATGGGTGCCATTAGTGGAGTCCTATAGATCAGCTCTGCCCTCCTCATAAACCCAACGGTGACAGCGTGAAAAGGGCCACTTTAAAATGAACCCTTTCACTGAGTCCCTGTCTTCTCTGTCCTCCACATCACTCCGGGTCTCTGCACCACCGTCAGGAAAAATGCATAAAGAGAGCAACTAAGATTTGCCTGGAGGAGAGTGGCAAAGAAGAGGTCTTTTGAGGAGAGAGCAGATTTAGTTTTATTTTTCCATGAGAAGGGGCGTCTTGCTGGCTGTCGTTGGGCCGTTATGCCTGCGGTGAGGGTTGGCCAACAAACAGCTCCTGCAGCTTTTAGAGGGTCGTTTCGTGCCAGCAAAGTTCTGGAAACGGAACAAGGACGACGGCTTTGGAACTTACAATTACTGACTTAAATGTCAGTAGAGGGGACGCTTGAATAGAACCCACTCTCAAGCTAAATATAACACATACATATGTATCTATATCTGTATATGAAGTGTAGGAATTGGAAACTTGGGCTCCTTTGAGCTTCAGGCTCTGGAACACGCAAACATTTCTCATAAGTCTATCAACAAGTCAAGAACTTTCAATTAATGCTGAAACGACTACCCGACTGATCAATGAGTCAACTGATTCGTATATCCGTGTTAGTTGAATATCTTTAGGTTTTGGAGTGTTGATCAGACAAAACAAGTAATCTGAAGACGTCATCGTGGGCTCTGAGAAGTTGCGATGATCATTTGTCACCACTCTTTGCATCGAGAATAAATAAAATGAAAACAATAACAAGCTTTAACCCTACATCACACATAAAGCAAGTCCTCAGACAGTAAACACTGACCACATGTGACTTCCTCCTCTCACCAAGGGGTTAAAGGTTTCATTAGAGACACAGAAGACGGGGACAGAGACGCCCCGAGCTGCAATCACACGCAGGCCACTCACTTTGGCATCGGATCAAAGAGCTCTCTGACACCATGACGAACATCCTGCAGCCTCTAGTGCCACCGACTCATTATTACGTCAAATAAAAAGCTGTATTCATTTGAAGGCCATGCCACATACAGAGCTGTCATGGGGGAGGGGTTTCTGTGACAAAGACAGAAGCCCCAATTATATCAAACGTGTCTTGTCTGAGAAAACCGCTGCATTTGGAGCTCACCCTCTCTGTGCCGGCTGACAGTCTCCACTGGCCCGCTCCATCACCAGGGAGCCACAACTCAAACCCACAAACAGTCTTAGGCAGCAACAGCCACTTACCTAGAAGAAGAAGAAGAAGAAGAAGAAGAAGAAGAAGAAGAAGAAGAAAAACACAGCAGTTAGCAAAAAATGCAGCTGGTTCCAAGGTGAAATCTCAAAAACATACTCTTTAAAATGTAACTGCCTGTAAGAATGGAAAGAACACTTAACACACAGACATGCAGTGTTACTGTTGTTCATGGACTGAGAGGGACAAGGCCCATGGGAGAGAATGCTTTTAATGGCATGAGATGCGGTTTAATGTGGAGACCACAGGACCATTTAGGATTAGGGAAGAGAAAAATATAGCCCAATATCTATCACAACTCTCATTAAGGCCTCCACTAATTCTGGCAGTTGGTATCGGCCTGCAGTAGCTTCACTCACACTGCCACCTTCTGGCCCCTTCAGGGAGAGCTCAAAAGTCAGGAGCCGCAGCGATTTTAAAACTCGTCTGACAAGTGGTTGAAGAACCACATGGTTTCAATCCCACAGCCGATGCCCCTACTGCCTGACAACACAGAGCACACAGAGCGTCATCAGGACCCACCGAGCGGAGGATGAGAGGAAGGAGCGGGTGATCAGAGAGGATGTGTCAATTTACGGAGGCCGTGGCCCTTCTGAATTACAGGAAACCTGGGGTTAATGACATGATGTAATCACATCAGCTAAGTCAGGAGGCCACACAGAGCTGTCAGTCACGCTGCTCATAACAGGATCACTCTGACTCTTACTGAGGAACGCAGACCCCAAGCACACCTCACAGGCTGAATCATCAGCAGGAAGGTCCGATGCATTCACTGTGCTGTTCATTATTACAGGGCTTTGTACTCCATCACTCACTTTTCTGTCAAGCTGTGAATCTTGGTTTGACAGTATGCTGTGTTTCTAAATGTGGGCAGCGGCAACGGGCCGTAAACATTATCGCAACATATCACAACCTGATAAATTGAACTTGTTTAAACTTGTTTGCAAACAGTAGCTCATTTACATATCCAATAGATATGGGAAAAGATCAATTCCAGCACTCACTCTTCTTTTAGCTCTCTGTTGCTTTACAATCTGTACACATGTGGCATCCTCTGTCCCGGGACCCTCACACCAGTACAGGAGAAAGTCTCCCCAAAAAAACCTTCAACAGGGTGGAAAAAAATACTTGGTAGAAATATCTGCCTCTTTAGCTGCGAAGTCTCACTTTGCCTGCCATTCAGCGCTGAACCGACAGTATAGAGTGAAAGTCAGAAAACAAGGTCAAAGGGATAGTTCGGGTTTTTTGAAATGTAGTTGTCAGAGGTGCTTATCCATCGTCAGTGTATTGCTTATAGTAGATGGAGGTCGGCACAGCAACAGTTTAGAGTAACAGACAGGAGTCTCAGCACGAGAGCAAAGTGGACGGGACAGCAGCAACAAAACCTATTTGAGACAAAGAAAAATTGAAATCTTTTTAAGTGTACGCTGTATTTAGAATATTTCACCGCTTTACTTTACCATCACACAGTCCTTTCAGAAGGGGAACTTTAGTCGTTATCTAAGCTCTCTTCAAAGACACGAGACAAAAACAGTACTTTGAGCTCTCAGAACGCAGGAGATGCTGCTGCCTCACTCGGTTACTTTGTTTGGGTTTTTGTGCGGCCTTGGTGTTTTAACGGGTTAGTTCCCGGTTCACCAAAGTCACACAGTAACACAAAAGGACTAACCGATGGAGGCAGGAGGTACAGCCCGATAAAGATGCGGCTGCAAGACCGAAACAAGCTGAAAGACTCTAAAACATTTAGTAGAGCTGAGGGGAAAGACAGAGGGGGGGGGGGGAAAGACGGGGGGGGGGGGGGTAGTATTCAGTTCAGTTTGGTTTTCTGCAGGATTATGGGAAAACGGATTATCATGACACTTGGTGGAAGGGTTAAGCACAGGCCAAGGAAGAACCCATTAAATGTTGGTGTGGATCCAAATCACAAGTTGTGTTTCACACTTGTGAACATTGCGAGGTAGAGCATTTGGCCTGTGCTTCCCGAGTGCCCTTGTAGCTGTCAACCTTCACACACCAGTAGTACTGTCATCTACTGCTGATGTAAAAATATTGATGAGCATTCAATCTGGGTGGGATAAACTCTTCGATGTCTTTTTATGTCTCTGCCTGAAGATAACGTGGCTCCAGTTCTCCCATCTGGAGTGAATCCGACCCCTGGCTGGGCAGAAACGGGATGAGGAATCTGAAACGTGGCCGTCCTCCCATTCGTGCAGCTCAAGTAGCATCCGAAGCATCCGAGAGCTGCTGAATACCGCTGCTGCTGAGACTGGGAGGGTGACATGTGAGCCCCACATCTCTGAGCAGGAGCCGGATGAATACGCATCAGCAACATCCGACAGACACGCCTGATGAATGAAGCCACTCGATACGCTCAAGAATTACAACTGTACAGAAATGTGACCGTACACATCGAGATTTTTTTTGCACACATATTTAGTGCAGCAGCCGCTTATTTATCCCCTGCTTTGGATCATTTTATGCTGGGAAATTTCTTGGCACGCAGAAAGTGCAGCAGTGGGGGAAAAAGAAAACGCTGATCTGATGCTGGACTGTTATCTGCAGATCCAACAGATACACATGTACGGGACATTGTAGGGCAATACGGAAGCAAATCACAGAGGGATGCTTAAACGTCCCCAGACTCCTGATTCAAATCTGAAGCATGTACTTATAAGGTCATCAGGGAACCACATAATAGCCCTGTTATGATGTTAACAAAGTTATTTTTTTATGTGGAGGATCCACATATTGTTTATCTGTCCAACTGGAAGCTGCAATCAGGTCTGTGAATCAATGCATCATGAGGAGAGCTCACATCAACATCACGAATAACATCTGCTAAAAACTATATTTTCATTGGACAAGTAATATCTAAAGGTCATAAATTAAATGTCACCAAAAAGGCATGAATTTATCACAGCTTTGTTGAAAAGTGTGCACGTGCTCCACATGTGCCACATGTACCGCCTCCTTTAGAAAGCACTTCCTGTCTGCCTCTGTTCCGCGTTAGACACGACTCTCAGCGCTCAGGGCTGCAAGCGTGGAAGAGACGGCCGATGACCCAGAATCCCCTGCAGGCCTTCGAGCGAGCGGCTGCCTGTTCAGCACTCTGTATACCTCCTAATACATTCAACACAATGGCGGACCCTGCCTGAGCTCCAGTCACTCATACTGTGAAAAGGGGAAGAACTGAAAGAGTCCAACAAAGACCTGAACTTGACAAGCACAACATTTGTACTATTTGTATATATATATATGGTGTACTGTATGTTTTACTCCTGAACACAAATGTGTTTACTGTATATCACTTGTGTCACCATTCAAAATGGACTTTAAATGTTTCTTACTTTAACTTGAAATGTTTTTTGATGACGTTTTAATCCCATTTTGTACTGGCTAGAAAAACAATTAATCTTTAACATTAATCGATAGTACTGTTTCAATCTGCTTCGACCTACATCTGCAGAATAGAAGCGTGAACCTGCCGATTGTCACGAAGCTACTTTGCCTCTTCGCCACGCACGTTCTGAAACCCTAAACCGCTCAGAGGCCAAGTGCACCGACCCCGGCCCTGAACTTCCTTTTAACTGGACACGCCGTGTTTGAACCGGCCCTGCTGAAAAAGCCCCGCCATCGTCCTTCCACCGCCCGGCACACAACCTTCAGACGGCCTGAATTCACAACAGTCGGCTGTTTGTGAAAACATGCCGATACGGGCTGGACAGAGACCCTGGAGTAGAGGGAGTGTTCAAACACGCAGAGTTACAGACAAAGCAAACAGGAGAGCTCCAAAAGGTCAAAGGTCAAAGCAGGTTAAGAGTGCCAAGAGGCTGGTAGGCAAGCTCGTGGTTAAAAAGCAGAGGGCCTCGTTGTAGTTGCTTTTGTTGTTTGATTTTGAAAGAGAAAGACCACTTATTCAAGCGGGTAAGTCCGTTTGAAGGGCCAAACCTCTATTGCCAGGGAGACCGGTCCATGACCAGCACAAACAGTAGAATAAAACAATACAAAGATCAGACAACAGAAAGAAGAATACTAAAACAAGACAGGTGACAGAATAACAGAAAGAAAAGGAGTAATCTCATATCCTCCTTGTATGTTGGGTTTTATTCAGCAAACCGAGCAAAAAAACACTTCCTCAGTCGTTGTTCATAAGCCTGAAATGAGCTCAAGATATTTGGGTCAAGACCCAAAGCTGGCTGGTAGAAACAGGTTCACAGGTCCCCACCATCAGTGATGGGTAACCAAGGCCATGTGTCAATCGTGGCCCCGCTGGTCTCAACACATACAGAGGAGCTTCAACAGGCTCTTGTGATTAAGAGCCGATTCTCTACCAAGTGCCTGGAAATAGCCGACAAGAATGCACAGTGGGGAGCGATGGTCTAGAGGTGACGACATGCGTAGAAATGAACTGAGCAGCACTCAGTGAGCAGCGGTGTTGGACACGTTAAGGAACTCCTTTGGGAGCGCTCGGTGAAGCGAGGCAGCTTTTGTCCCCCCGGAGAAAGCATTGTGGGGCCGTCCCAGTGGGTAGGACTCCCTTCTTATCCCGCTCCAGGTTCATTTAAATGTCCCTGTTCCAGAGTGTTACCACATTCTGCCAGACAGCTCGACTCCACACGGAGCAGCATGTTAAAAAGCTTCTCCTTTGAGCTGAGCCAGCTTCACCGGGCCGGTTGGGTTCTGTCTCCTCAAAGTGGGGCCTTTGTGTCTGTTCAATAGTCTGCTGTTAATCCTCGACTTCGTGAAATGTAGATGGTGCACAAAGATCGGTACAGAAGAAGCACACTCTCCATGGTCTGAATACCTGATCAGCTGAGTGTTTGAAAAAAGAATACATAATGGACGAAAGGCCTTTGCAGGTTGAGGAACGAACAGAAATGGTTGCGTCCTCCTGGGTAGATCTATTGAGAGGGTTGTCACAGCAACATGTCAAGCTAACTTTTACTACAGTTGTATTGCATCAAACTCAGTGGACGTTCGGGTTTTGAGTGCCGATATCTAACAAGACTTCCAACGTTACCTCCACGTTTTTAAAACCCATTGTGTCATTGCTTAACAAATAAAAAAAGGTAATTTGTTCAACAGCAAACATGCAATAACTTTCCCATGTAAAGTGATTTGTCTAAAATTGCCAAAGTTTGGTTTAAATCAGGAAGTATCTGATCTAGAGTGGAAATTATTAGCGGATCAATCATAAAATTGCTGTTTTTCTCTCTTTAGCATCGTATAATGAATATCTGTGGGTTTGGACTGTTGATCGGACAGAACAAGATGCCCGTCTATTTTTAGGATATTCTGATGGGGATTCTTGCACTTTTTTGAGATTTTATAGATGATTAGACTCGACAACAACTGTATGACGAGTAGATGCTGAAAATAATCAATAGATGCAGCCCCAATGCGATCAAAGAACAGGTCAATAGGATTATGAAACCGACAAGATTTGAAAGATTGGTGTTTGAGACACATTTCGGTCAGATATCATCTTAAGATGAGACATCCAAACTGACTGTACGACTGGATGTCTACCTCTGTGACAGAGAGGCAGTGAGACACCTGGAAGTGAGGGAGGTGGGCGGAGCAAACTTTGCTGACGTAAACATCAGAAGCATCTCACCAAGACGAGCGGCGGACATGAACAAAGAAGGCTCGCTCCTTCACAACTCCAGATAATCCATCCCACCCCCGACTGAGGGGCAGGGCAGCCGTATCATTGCAGTTACCGCGGCGATGCAGCAGCCGCTCTGCTCTGCATCTCCCGGTGCAGACGCATTCAACGTGCCGCATGCAGCAGCAGCCGAGTAACAGCTCATAAAAACACCGTCTCAGCACAATCATCCCCCCCTGACCCTGTCTCCATCCCCTCTGGACACAAAGGAACAAACGCTTTTCATCCACAAAAACATGCAGAGTGCAAGAGAGACCAGAGGATTAGGATTCCTCCATCTGACCCCCAAACAGCCCTGAAGCCTTCCAAACTCAACTTTTTGTGCAGCCTGCATCTATGCAATGAGGAAGTCCTCAACAGAGAGGGATTGTGGGAAAACAAGGCGGTCCCGCAAGCATATGACGGTGATGACAGCGGTCGGAAGAAGAAGGGCGAGAGGAGTACCTTTGAGGGAGCTGATCTCATGCTGGATGGACCGTGCAGGATCCATGCTGGCTGCACCCAGACACCACGCCGGAGGATGCAAGCGTCTCTCTGCTAGCTGCAGGCTGTCCGTATCCTGCTCTCCCTCTCGCTGCTCTGCTGCAGCCACACAAGTTGGAAGCTTCGTGTTTTTGCTCACTCACTCCCTCTCTCTCTCCCTCTCTCTCTCCCTCCCTCTCTCTCTCTCTCTCTCTCTGCTGCCAGTCTTGCACACAATCCCCGTCAGCAGAAGGAATTGTGAAAAAAACAAGCCCGTCTCCCTTCTTGCCCACCTCTCACCGGTCTCGTCCCGTCTCATCCTCGTGGCGCTCGGCTGTCACATCACAACGCTGAGCTAAAGCAAACAATGCAGCAAGTGTCAAACGATGAATGTTTCGACTGAGGGGTCGGAGGTGATGTGAAGATATAATGTTTCTCTACTGGTCGAGAAGATCAAACAAACCGTCTACTTTGTGATCTGTTTAAATCAAATACCAAATGAAGGTGAAGCTGAGAAATATCAAATCACTGGCTGGTTTATTTCTCCTCCATCAGGACAGCAGCATCAGTGACTCAGCATTATACTCTGGATATTCTTTCATGAATAGTGCTGCAGAGGGGACCTCGGAGAGCTTCAGATGACCTAAGCGTTTTTTAAGGAAACTAAACTTTGCAATCCAGTTGCTGTTTGTACAATTGAATCTCATCTATGCTAATGGGATGATACAGTTTTAAAAGATATTAAAAAACAATCCACTCTACTAATGAATAATCAATAAACCAAGAGCCCTCGAGCTTTACATTGTTAGATCCTTGGCAGTGAAGGTGATGCCGACTGTGACTCAGCAGTCTCTCGTCTCCAATGAGCGGCTGGTGCTCTGATGTGTCGTGTCTGAGGTCAGCAGTACTGACATTGCTGGTCAGTATGAAAGGACTGAAAGAGGGCATATTATAGATCGAGGATATAGAGCAGATGTCAAAAAAAAAGCATTTAAGGATTCAGGATCAGCGTCATATTACTTCTGATATCAACATTTTTCCCAGAATCAAAGCTCTGCTTATGGAAACTGACGAGTCAAACAGGACGACAACAACAGAGGAAAGCTCAACTACAGAAAACACAATCACGAGTGTTGTCCAACGCTCAGATCATCCACTTCACAATGTACCGAGTCAGCAAAGACGCTTTGGGGAAAAAGGGCTTTTACTTTGTGAAATAGGATCCGTTTGGTTTGTGCAGCATATGGTCTATTTGTGTGTAGGTCCGTGTGCGGCGCTGCTTCTGTTGTCATGCTGCTACTTCAGTCAATAAGTGAGCCGATCAATGACACCGCTCTACAGGATGGTGATCGATGCTGTGCATCAGGGCCACATGTCCACATGGCTTCTAGTTTCACCGTCGGTGCCACTTCCTGCTAAAGGTTCGTCTTCCTCCTAACTGCTGCTACGGGACACTGACTAAGTGTTCAGTGGCCATACTACTTCACTTAAAATATAACAAAGCATCCGTTACAAATCAATGCAAATGATAATGTTCTCAGTGCTGGTTTTTAAAATATTCTAGCAGAGCTTTGACAGCTGCTTTTTATCATAAAAGAGAAATAGCAGAAATATTTCACGTTGCCTACAAACCGAGCACAGGCGCTGAATCACAACAGGGTTCAGAAGTGCGCTGAAACAAGGCTCTCTCTCTCTCTCTCTCTCTAAAGTGAGTAAACTGAAGTAGGACACTTGAATCGATGTAAACCACCTGCACAGTGAATTACATTACATCACTGATGTATTTTCAGGGTTTGCTACGGGCTGAAACGATCCCTTTTATAATCTATATACAATCAATGAATGCTTGTCGGCACGGAGCCAGTTTCAGCCAGTTATAAGAGACAGTGAGGGAATAAATATAGCGGTTCAGTGGGTGAGAGGATTAACCCTTCAATGATGAGAACAGACCCTCAGATGTCAATATTAGTTCACTTTGTCTCACAGAGGACTTTTTATTCCTGCAAATCAAGGCTCTCGGGCAGAACGTTCTCAAATCCTTACACCTGAGACCGGCAGTCTGAACTCGGTACTTTAAAAAAGGTATACCGGCCGAATTACGTTGGTGTTATGGAGGAGCACCGACGCCCAGAGGTGCTTTCACACACTGAGTCAGGGCAATGGTGAGCCGAAAGCGGTCGCAAGTAAATGGACCTGCATTGTATCGCGCCTTTCGAGCCTTCTGACCATTCGCCCATCCACACACATTGGTACACTGATGGCAGGGGGCTACCATGACTACACTAATTCACATCCACACCCATTCATACGCCGATGGCACAGCCTCTGTCCTTAATGCGTTTTAAAGGTGGACCTCTTCAGGAGCGGTAAACAACCTACAATGTCTGCAGATGTGACTCTTTTGGCTCGTACAGGAAGGACATTTCTTGAATAAACACTGGGATGCGATGATGGGGTGTGTAACCAGCCTCTCTCACAGCAGACATTCTGACTTGTTATAGCAGAGACGGCACAACAGTAACTGATAACAGTGCTGATGGACGCGCTCCATTTAGGTGTGGCCGTAAGCCATGGCAGTGAGCCTTGGAGCTGGCACACCTAAATGGAACGCAGCCATCTTTCATGTTATTAGCTACACCTGTTTGAAGAGACTAGATGTCTGCAGTAAGAAGGCTCTGTTTCTCTAGATCAATAATAGCTGGATATGGGGCACAACAGCTGAACATACTAATGCCTAACGTATACTAACGTGTACTTCTGCACAGCCGAATGGATGGTTGAGAGCTGCAGAGACGCCCGAGCACACCCTGAAAAATGCACAGGAGCTCCTCATCATCATCCAACTCTTCCACCATTTTTTTCCAGCCATGCAATTGTGTTGGACCAGTGGTGGAGGTGAAATGTTGCCCTCTGTTTGTAGAGAGCGTGTGGCCAGTTCTTACACATTGCACCTTTAATATAGGAAAAGGTGGTGCATGCTGTGAAATGTTGAGGTTCACGTTTGCAACTTAAAGGTGCACAGATGCATGTTTACCTCCGTCTATACATTATTAAAAGGAGAACAGACTGAGTCAGAATACAGATATTCATGCCATCTAAATGATACATAATATAATGAATACTTGTTTCTTTTATTACTTAATACCACATGATGAATGCCATTATAAATTGGAGAAAGTCAAGTTTCTTTGCTAAATGTCACAGTGTGGCATGGGAAGCCACCTGAGTCCACACCCCCGGGTGACCAGACGTTTCTGTTTCCGTGCAGCTGTTCAGTACTACGGTGTCAAAACTCAGTCTGACACACAGCCAGAAGTCTCATGCCCATCTTAATCAGAGGCGGAGGACCTGATACAACCCCGGAACTCAGCCGTGAGAAGCTGGAGCTGGACCAGGACCCTCTGTGGTGAGCATGTGCACTGGACCGGCTAAAGGAGATATCAAACTCCATGTGCAGTTGTTGCAGCCCGTCTGCACACACGTACACACACAGACAAACGAGCAGCCAGGGAGTCAACCGTCAGCAGCTGAAAATAATCTGTTTACTACTGCCACTCCTTCCGGCTTCTATCACACATTCAAAATGAGCAAACAGTTTATGTGAGCAATAAAACACAACAACATATCCAGAAATCAGAGAAACGGTGATGATCCTCCTTGAATCTGTTATTTCAGTGAGTCGGAAGTGACCCGGTCTTTCAGCATCTAGCAGCATATGAACTCTGTGTGGACGATGTATATTTTTAGAACGTAACCACACTTAAGTAAAGAGCAAATGAAATGCTGCTTCTGTCGTTATGCTCGCCCAGTCCCGCCCCCGTGTGCTCTCTTTTCTCTGTCTGATGAAGTGTGGAGAACAATTACGCTCCTCAGTTCACCCGACTCCCGGTCCACAGTCTGCAGTGCAAAAGAAGGTTCCTATATTATTGCATTTACATGCATCCATTTAAAAAACATTTGATCATAATGAGTTTGAATGGTGACTTGAGCATGTTGCATGAAGCTTTGACGATTTGTTGCAATAGTTACTGGTATTTTAATATATATTTTACACTAGTTAGTGTCGACCAGAGCTAACCAAGAGAACTGGATACAGGAAGAGCGCCGCGCTTTGAGGACAATTTGACATAGTGGACAAAACGGTAAATCAACTTCCTATTACAAACACTTAAATAGCCCTTATTTGATTCATTAGGTCCTTTTGGTTATAAAATGCATGAATAGCCAAATTCAAAGTTCCTTCCAGAGGCTTAACGAACTGTCATTTATGTGAGCGAGCCGGAGCGGTTGGGAGGCGGAGTTAAAGGAAACTCTAGTGAGCCTGCTCTGTGTGCCACCACTGAGCAACTTTGATAGGACTGAACGAGGCCCCGCCTCCGACGCTGTGTCCATCCATGGCACTAACACGCACCAGACAGCCAATCAGGACCAAGCATTGTATATGGATACACATGTTATAATACCTGTTATATTATGACCCCTACAGCTAGCCTATGCAGCCTTATAGCATCTCTTGCATGCAACGTATTTGTAGCAGTTCGTAAACTCAGAGTAAACTAACTTTGTTGACGCTTCTGTAGTTCTGTCACTTAGTGGGAGACACCATCGCTGTCAACTTACTGATGCTGGGAGGCTGATATTAAACTACAAGGCGTGAACACAAGAGAGCACCAAGAGAGTAACGTGTGTGTGTGTGTGTGTGTGTGTGTGTGTGTGTGTGTGCGTGCGTGCGTGCGTGCGTGTGTGTGTGTGTGTGTGTTCTTTGAGACACGTTCACACAGAAGAAAGAAAGAGCTCTTAACAGGGAGACACCAACACGGGAGGAATTCACAGAATGTGCCAAGATGGAAAATGGATTGTGAGGTCCACTGTCCTTCAGATCTACAACCGTGAAAGAGACACATTCAGGCCGTCCTTCTGCCTTTTGTGTAGCACTGACGGAGATCCACTAGAGGCTGTTCTAGGGCCACCTGGATGAGGATTACAACCATTTTTTTAAAGGGCCAGGAAATTTATCTGCAAAGTGTTTCTGGGTATGATACGATTTTAAATTGTATTTCTGTCAACTTGTTTTTACTTTGACCAGGATGAACTTGTGACATATAAACTGCAGACCGGAGCATTTTCTCAGCTCATGGTGAGCCTTTTAATCCTCTGATTGAAGTAAAAACAAGTTGTAGTGTTTTCAAATGACACGGTGATATTTTGAATATCAGCATTTTGACGACGATTGTATCTCGATAAGTCGGCGACATGATTCACCTACGAGCTCGTTCTTTCTCGGCCTTGAGAATTGGATGGAAAGGTGAGACACAATCAGTGTAAATGTGGTTATTGTTGAATCACTGCTGCAGACCCACGAGTAAATAACCTTCCCACGTTTTCAGCAGTAGCTGGGCGTGGACTCATGGAAAAGGCAGCAGTGCTTTGTCAAACTCAGGCACCCTGCTGAAGGAGAACTTGCCAGTCAGCTCACTGCTGACATTCCTGGCATTAGTCTGGCTTACTGGAGCATGCCAGAACCAGGGTGTTAGCGCCATTGTTCCACAGCCCAGGACCCTCACACTGTACACGGGTTAGGCTGAAGGATGAACAGTCGACACATGGTGAGACTCTTCTGAAGGTGGCACTTCGTAAAAGACAGATTGATGTTTTCCTACTGCATGGTGGTATTGAAGAAATGAATCAATACCCAAAATGCACACAGCGTGCTGCAGGAATGACGTATTGTTGTGGGCTAACCAGGAAGTTAGCATTGCATTGGTTCCGATGGGAAAGAGCCAATGGGATATTTCCACTGGATTTTTGATTATTGTAGAAAATACACTTTTATGATACTTACACTTTTTGTTCAGTAAGATAATCTTCACAAGTGAACACCGATTTTATGATTGTTGAAGGGTGAATGCAATCAGCAGAAGTAAAAAGTTAACGCTAGGCTATGAACACACTACACCACAGTCACAGGAGCGCCAGTAAAAGGGGTATTTACTGTTTTTACTTACTTATTTATGGGCATCTTACCAAAAACCCATCGACTTTAAGACGAGGGAACCAGAAGTGCAAAAATGCTGACTCATTGTCGGGTTTTAGGGCTCATTCCAGCGCCCCTCTTCATGTGGGGATACAACGCTACAGAGCACAACTCTTTAGTTGGAATGGTACTTCAGTTTATTTTTGCATCCACTCACAATCTTTCATAGCTCCACCACACAGAGCACACAGTCGGGATGAAATGACAGTTTGTGTCCGACTGTCTCCTGGAAACAGAAGTCGACCAGACACATTTATCCGCCGGTGACATCATCCCCACAGGCAGATGAGAAAGACATCCTTTCATAGTGTCACTGCTGTCGGTCAATATCGTACCTGACGGCATCATTCTCAGTGACTTCACACTGTCAAATAAACTTCATTGATTATTCTTCTTTCTTTTTACTTTTGGCATTAAAAGTAACAGATACAGCAACAGTTAAAGCAGATGTGCAGGAAGCAGGAAGAGAATCAAACACCTGATTGTGTGTTTTTGTCATCAAGTGATTTTGATCATTGACAGGTCTAGAATTATGACAAATGCTGCATGTTAACCAGTCAAACATGTCTACAAAGTTGCTCGCTTTGACTGCTCGCAATTTTACAAAATGAGGACAGTTATATTTGTCACATTTTAGCTGTATTTTCATAGGTCTAGGTTTATTGAAAACTGACTAGCTCAACATTTCTGCAACAGACCTCTTTTATTCAATTTTAAACATTTCAAAAAAGCAGTGAAATGATAAAAGAAAAACATGGATTCAACCACATCTCGGGGATGATGAAGACCATGAGATGTGGTCGAAAGCTTTTCTGATTCAGTTTTAGAGTAAAAATCTCTTGTTACAATGAATATTTTGCATTCTGGTTAGTTAGGTGATCAACGTCAGCTGTTATTGACTCCCTGGTTTGAGAGGACACTGATCCTCTGCTCCAACACAAATCCCATCTCAGTTACAGCCGCTCTCCTCGTCCCCTCTCGGCTCAGTTCACTGTACGCTGGTTCATGGTTCAACCTTTCTGTACACTAAACTGTTCCACAGAAGAAAGCAGAGAGTAAAGAAACTAATTACATCCCGATGTCATTAATCATCAAAGGGGATTCTGACTCCGTGGAAGAATGTGGACTGATCCAATACTGCCAGATAAAGTGGCATGACCTGCAACCTGCTCTTTCTGCAGGAGCAGTGCTGCTTCAAAACTCACAACTGTCACGCATTTTATCTTCTCCGATGTAAAAGCTTTCTACATTTGGCACTATAACACCTTTTTTAGGGGGGTGTGTTGGCCATGGCGTAATGTTTAAAATGTCTATTGGACCTCTTACCAATCAGAATCCAGTATTCACTGTGGCCTTTGCTTCTTTTCACATTATTTTCATGGTCATTAGCTTCCATTTAGGAGAATTTCACAGTACATAGTTTCTCTTTGCGTATGAATCAGCTGTGAACAAAAGTATTCCGACATCATTTTGTGTCCATGTGGTTCTTTATCTTGAACGACTAGTTGACCAAGAAATTAATATTCAGCCGTTCCTTACAATCATGTGAATACTGAAAAAAAAATAGGTTGATAAATAAGTTGACTGAGAAAATGAGCAGATGACGCATTAATTGTTCATGTCAGTAAACAGGAAACAAATTACAAACATGTCTGGTCACATTAGCTCCAATGTGAGGATTTACTTTCATAATTTGAGTCTTCATTGGTTGGTTGGAACCAGCAGTTTGAAGTAGCTCTCTGTGGCTCTGGGAACTTGTTTGTTACTAAACTACAAACCTATTCATCTTAAAAAAATGAATGAATGGGTTAATACATTGTAAAACGAGCAAAAAAAAGGAAAGCAAAATGTATTTATTTATTGGTGTATTTTTACAGGAACAGTGCACATTCCCGTAAATGTTAGCCAAGAGGCTATTTTCCTTTGTGGTCCAAAGGCAGATGCTACAACGTCAACCTAAAAACAGAATATAAGACACAATGTTTTCACTAATCGGATAGTCGTGTTCAATTACTCCACATACACAAGCAAACACATCATGTGCTCGACACACAATATGTTTCAGCTGCACATGTGAACAAACAGAGACCAAACAGGTCATCTCACAAACTCATGTGAAGTAGCAGACAGGTGAGAGGATTTCCGGGTAATCTACGGCACACTGAGCCGTCCTGTTGGCACGGAACTGTGGGATGGAGTGAAGGTGCGAACATATGTGGAGATAATATACGAGTGCGTCCTCTGTCAATGGAGGTCACCACACCCAGAGGCCCGAAAGGGACACACAAGTGACCCGGACATTTTAGTGACTTCATGAAAGAATAGCGTGCTTCTCTGTCGGTTAAGAAAAGTCCCCCAGACATAACAAACAAACACACACACTGAGGTCCAGCTGGATGAATGCTGTTTGTCTTTGTCACTATGGCGATCATTCTGACAGACAGAAGAAGACACAGAGACACCCTCGGGGATCAAGCTCTCTCTCTGAAATAACACTCCGTCAACGTCTCGGTTCATGCACGCAGACTAAATCTAAATTCCATGACTGGAACTTTCCTCTAGTCCAGCGGTTCCCAAACTTTTTAGGCCACGCACCCCCTTCTACATCCCGACCGGGTTCACGCACCCCCAACCCCCCCCCCCCCCCCCCACACACACACACACCTTAAAAAAAAAAAGCAACAGAGCCGCATAAAAATCGGACGAATGAGAGAACAGTTTGCTCGCGCGTGGCGTTTGTTTACAAGATAAAAAACACAAAAACTCTTCCTGCACCGTGCCTTCGAAAAGGTAACGGACGTAACGTTACGAAGGTAACGGACGATTGGCCAGATTGGCCACATCTGTAGGCTCGTCTACTTGCAGAGAGTGAAACTCACTCTTCTTCACGCGACCGACTAATGTAGCCAGGATGTCTTCGGACAAAGCATCGATGCGCGCGACAGTGTTGTTGGACACCGGGATCACGTCCAACTTTTTCGCTTCTCTCTCTCCAATCATACATTCCACCATCTCTTTAACATTTTTCCCTCTCCACCACCGCCTCTCCTTCTCCCTATTACGCGGTCAGAATACTACCACAACACGCCGCCTGTCTTCGGCAGAAATGCGCTCATCCACGCACGGGAACAACACCGAGTTGTAATATATACGTCCATAACACCCCGCCACTCTCGGCTCATACCTCCCCAGCAACGAGGCACATCACCCGGTCACAATACCTCCAGAATGTCCCCCGGGTGAAATCCGGGACTTGGTTTTATGGTTCCGAGTGGCGGGCGATCACTCGTTGGCGCTGGGACGCGAGGTCTCCAGCCGTCCCCGCCGCGAGGCACCCGATCGTCAGGTCTTCAGCCCTCGGAACAGGCCGCGGGTCAACAACTCGTGGGTGGCGGGGTAGAGGCGAGGCAGATCACAGAAAAATAATAAAGACTAGAGTACAGCAAAGATATGTTGATGAGAAATGTATTTGTACGTCAAACACAAACGTAATCAGGGAGAAAATACGTTCGTGGTAAAACGTAATTGAGAATGCATTTTAGTTTTGGGGGAACGTATTTTTTCGGAGACAGGACTGCACCGCCATTACATTTTTCCTCTCGCGCACCCCCTAGAGGCAGCTCGCGCACCCCACTTTGGGAATCCCTGCTCTAGACCAACCACACGCACACAGCCTGCTGTCCATGCAGCGCAGAGAGACTGAAGAATTGAATACCGCTGCTTAAAAATTCGACAATTTCCACATAATCGTCCAACAGCTACAGTCCGACTCATTTGTCTGATTGGTTTGAAACGGTCATTAAATGGCTGTTTCTTGTAGCGCGTGTTAATGCTGATCAGATTATGTCTGAAGATGATTGACAGCTCACAACAAGCCGACAGCAGACATAGTCATTTCACTTTAGGAGCCTCTTTCAGGGTTGAAGACAAACAGTCCATTGAAACAAGAGTTTACACAGTGAGCCATGTGTAGCCTATAGCGCCAACTGTAGTTTATGCACTTCAAACCAGTTGCTGGAAACGCACAGATGAGTACATTTACATACATATTTGTATTCTTTGTCTGATAGCTTTCTAATATATGCATTACTGTTGGAAATATAACATAGCCTCCCAGCCCTGATTTCATTACAGCACACAATATTTCCTCCAAATCCCAAAACCTCCTCCAGCCTCCATGTGGATGTTTTCAAACTAAAATCTGAACTTCTACATTGTAAAAAGCTTACTGCTAAAGTTATGTGTTTTGATGAAGCATTGATGCATACGAGTCGTTTTCTGTGTGCACAACATGCGTGCATTGCTTGAGGACGAGCGCTATTTTTGAATTTGAGATCAAGTTGCATGAAACTGATCTGAGGCAAGTACTGAAAGTGAAGTGTGGAGGGGGCTCCTCTGTGGACGCTCCGGCTCAACAGTGATTTACAAGATAAACTTATCACAGCCCTTTTAGAAGTGAACCCTGCTGGTATTCTCTCTCACACACACACACACACACGGAGGGGTCTGTTGTATCTGCAGGCCTATTTAAGAGTGTTTAGAAGGGGGAGTGGGACACTGAATACATTTAAAATCCACCTTGGGTTGAATTTAATCACATGCCGACCTCCACTCTGCAGAGCAAACACAAGGACGAGATCAGCAAAGACTATTGTCATCGTCTTGTGAAACACAGTTTAGCTGGAAGTTAAAATGACGAATGGGGTAACACAATGGTGATTGAGCATATGGATAACTGATATCAGTATTACAATATTTAAATGTTTGCAGTATTACGAACTGGATGTCTGTGGCGACATTGCTGGAAGAAATGCTGTATTAAGTTACTGTGAATCCAAACCCAACATTTCCTGCTGAAGTAGAATGTGTTAGTCCGTGAGCGTGACACTGACCGCTATCGTTCAGCATGTGAACACATCCAGTAACGTTATACGTTCAGCAGCTAGCGTAGCATAGAAGTGTTGATGTGCTATACTCTGCTAATGTTAGCTCCACGGGCTTTTACTTAGAAACATAACATTTAAGAAATGTATATCTCTTTCCAACCTCTCCGGGTAACGAGCACCATGACTAGCTATGACTAGCATGACTACGGTAGCTATCAAATCCACTATAGCAGCCCGAACATGAGGGAAATCTGAAACCATTGCATGAGAGTCGAAGGAGCCGGCTAGATTAGCTTGATGCTACGCTAGGACTGGCCTTCTGTGTCTTCATGAGTGTCTTTCTGCCTTAAATAATTACCCTCTTATCTGCGCCGTTTAGTTTTGGAGATTTTATGTTTATTTCAGTTTATTATAAAAGAGTATTCGCCACCTCAGGGCTTGAAATTAAGCTTTTTCAGCTACTTACCCAAAGGGCAAGTGGCTGAGGTGTTTTACTTGCCCCATAGCCAAAGTCACTTGTCGAAAATTGAAAATCGGGCATGTTAAAATCGGCAACTAGAAAGCACTGATGGCGATCTCCCAATCACATATTTTTCACTTGTCTGATCGGACCCCTGGATGAGACATTCCACACAGAGGGTACTTGCCCTGCAAGCAAGCAACTGTTGATGTTGAGCCCTGCACCTAGTTTTCTCTTTAGTTTACAATGATGATCTATTCATCTTAAAAGCAAAAAGTTTGAGGAAAAAGTCTGTTACTTTGAAAATAATTCGTGGATATTTGGCAGCAAAACCACCAACTGAACTTGAAAGAATGCTTACTTGAGGCTCAGAGGTCACCTGAGTCTGAGGCGGGGTCATGGCGTTCGTGTTGGTAGATCTACTGTATTTAAATCCTTCCATCCTGCAATGGTCCTGCCTCAGTATTTCAGACTTTCTAAGTACTTCATTGCGAGGATGAACAATGCAGCCACACCGCTTTAATGGCAAAATCTCGTTCTAAAAGGAGATATCCAACATTTGCAATATGTGACTTGTATTCCAAAGACGTTGATTGCACACAAAATACTTTGATGCTGCAATACTACGAACATTTGTAACGGGAAAGACTTTTATCATTTAGTTATTGCAGCCTTTTGATCTCACTGAGCTAAATGTCAAAAGTGGTCTTAGTCTTTCAACCAGAATAACTTGAAGACTGACAGCGTAAACTGCTGGGATATATTTGTTGTGAGTATTTACAGCAGAGCTGCTTGTTGTACACTAATAGATCTGTTCAGTTACTGTTATAAACCAGAGCTCCACTCAACCACGCCATCATTCCCAAGGGAATTTCACCTGTTGCAATAGCTTATGCAACTAGACCTCCCAAGACAAGAACACCAACTTGATTAATGTGAGATAACGTCATTTCGTTTTGGAAAAAACATTCACATTCAACCTCCCAGCGGTAAATACAAGTTGTACATGAGGCATATTATTTTAGGATCCTATATCTCTCACCACTCTTACGTCAGTCGATCGTTATCGACAGATATTCAGTAGAAATTTGCGACTAGCAGATTGCCATGAATGCTCTCTTGGTGCCGATCCCTGATAATGCTACATTGTGAACAACAAATGTGTGTTGGAGAGCTAGTAACGTTAGCAGCACCGCTAACAGCTAACATACGGAGGTTGCATTCAGTTACATTATGGTGCGTTCAGGCTCCTGTTCAATGAAAATGACAATTTGGCGAAGGTATATTAACCTTATCATGATGTGTTCAAATGTTATCTTGTAAAAGTTAACGTACAATGAAGTACAATGACAAAATGTATCAACCAAAACACTATCTTTGATTTCCTAATCACATGAATTGTCTGTTTTTATGCAAATAAACACTATAAATGACTATAACAAAGGAAAAGGATAACATCTAGAACTTTTTATGAGTTACACTTAAAATATTTTTGGACCGGTGGTGAAAAAATAATACTCTGGAGCTTTGTAGAGTAGCTGCTGTAACAAAACAAAACACGGATCCTCGATGATCAGCAATTGGTATCAGCAGCAAAATAAATGTGATCGGGACATCTCTAAAAGTTATATGTAACTCTCCTCTGATCCGAACCCCGACTCACAACCGTGATACGATCAGAACCGCGAGTCTTATGATCCGTTGCACCCCTATTATCCAGTCATGCTAATAATTACACCTGCGTTCAATAAATGAGTAATATCAGTTGCAGGTTATTTATGACTCATGAATGAAACTACATTTGGAAATGTTTCTTTCAACAAATAAAAAAAAAAACACGTTTCCCTGCTTCTCCTGACATGACATGAACACAGCATTAAGTGGCCCTTACTTGAGTCATTCAGTTCACACACAGTCATCTACACACACACAGATTCAAGCAGTGGCTTGGGAGAAAGGAGCCGTCATCTCATCACAAACCCCAAAACAATAAACACACTTTTAGCTCGAAAACCAGATCAGCTTCACACCACAGTTGATGAAACACCTTTCCCTCTCTTCAAACATCACCTCCCTCCTTTCACACAGAGATGTGTCCAGACTTTTCCACTAGCTCTGGATGTACAATTATCTAAAACAAATAGCATCAAGCCAAAAACAGGAGCGAGTAACAGGAAGTTGACTGGAGGCTGTGATGGGGGGGGGGGGGGGGGGGGGGCAGAAGACTGGTGCCAGAGCGACACAGCAGGAGCTCTGCCCACAGTGACACACAGTAGGCAACCGCATGGGAAGGAAAGGACTAGACCGTTGGGACTGGATGGACCGATGCTGTTCCCAGCATACACACACACACACAGACGAGGCCCATTTGCCCTTTTGATTCTGTTGTATGTGGGGTGGAAATTGTGCAGTCATAATTTCTGCTTTTATTTCTCACCTATTTTTAACCAGAGATTTAGCTGGAAATCCATGCTGCCTCTCGGCAACAATGCCTTGCTTTGATATCGCTACACACAGAGAACCTTAAAAGACCTCCACAGTACAAATGACTTGTGGCTCCACAGAAAGAGAGCTGCTCCTTCACTTGTGCCCGACTCTACATATGGATGGCAAGTGGAATAAGAGAGCACAGCTGTTCGTCCTAGCCCACATCAAGTCCAGATGTTGCTGTAATTCACCTGCCTCTAATTGCACATTGAGCTTGAGAGTGACACATATAGGCAAGAGGTCTGTGGCTTTCATTGTAAAAGCGACAGAGTCTGGATTGGAAAGAAATAATGAAGTAAATACAGCTTTTCATATGTAGTAATCTGGAGTACCATCATGGTACGTCACATGAGGCGCTTCTTTGGGTGCTACATGGTCATGATGGAAGGGCGCTTGAGCATCGGTCAACTTGGACATTGTATGACAGCATTGATCGGGGCTGCAGCAGAAGCCTTTCAACAGTTCATCTATTCCAGCTTTCCTTTGACAGATTTTACATTCATCTATTTGGTGCATCTATTTGGTGCATCTATTTGGTTGATCAGGCTTCCTGAAATGATGAACACTATCGAGTCATGGCGGTGTGTTTACCCAGACATAGTCATGTGAACGTCCTTCTGATGAGTCGTCTCGTTGGCTGGTAGCTCCCATCACTCATGTTGCTCTGTTGGACCTGTGCCAGGCAACCAAAGGCCAAATGTCCCCCCTCTCTGTGCTCGGTCCACAGTGATTCCCCAGCAAGCATGCAAAGGCGGCTGCCAGCTCAGAGGAGGGCACAGGCTTGTGTTTTATTGACGTGTGATTGCTGAACCTGAAAGCCACAGCACAGCCTCCTGCATCTCAGAGAGACATCTTTCCATTCAGCTCTCACAAATCACCGCAGAGGAAACCACTGTAGTGACACTGTGTCACTTCCACCAGTTTGAAACTATGATAATAAAGATTTGATACCCAACTTTGTCCAGCAGCTCTTTGCAAACGTGTCAGACAATATTCAATGTCTACAATAGAAATGCTATACTTCCTGTTTCTACGTCCCACATGAAGTTTTCTTTAACAATTAATGCCGGTAAATCAGTCAACAGCTATACTCACACCAAACCTCCCATTCACACATACTGTCATTTGAGTTATGTACAGTGAACACCACTGAAGAAGAGAAGGGGGGGTGCTGTTACCTTTATACTTTTCCCTGACGGTCTCATAGGCCTGCACATAGTCCTGCTCCTCTGACAGCCGCTGACCGGGCTCAAACATGGGCATGGACATGGCTGACGCTGAGTGTGGAGTTAGGGCACCTCTCTTCACACTGTCCACCCTCTCTGTCCTCCTGCAGTGCTGCTGAAAGCCCTCCCGGCTGTTTGTCCACCTATCTGTCTGTCCCCACCCACCCACAGTCACAGTTTTCCCTCTGAAGCTGTAGGTTTCATTCCAGACCACCACCACTCCCCTCCTCAGCTTGAGAAATACCCACACACACGCACACACACTTATCAGACCCTCCCTCTTAAAGGCACAGCGGCGGACGCTCACCACAAAGATAGAGATACCGGTCTGAAGCAGACCAGCAGATCCCACAAACACACACACACACACATACACCGCACGCGCCCACTCCACCCCAGATAGAGACACACATGGCTACCTCGATGAAAAAGCAAATGACGGAGCTGCGTGGGGTTATTTGAGTTCCTGCTGCTGGAGAAACGAGGGCAAGGCACACCAAGTGGATCCTGAACTATTCACAGCTTTAAAAACAACAACACTTACATGGTTCTCCTCAAAGTCACGTCACAGCCCCAAATCTGAATGACGGCAGATTTTCACGTTTTAGTGCCAGAGGACCACACCTCTTCGGTCCAGAGCTAAACACTGGGTCAGTGCTGGACCACAGAGCTCAAAGACAAACAACTCGGAATGTGTGTCAAGTTTACAACCACAGCAAAGGACACTAAAGCTGAAGACAGAACTTTTAATTCAGAAAAAACATCCGTGTGATGTCTTGCCCAAAAGCCAAGACTTGTGCCGACGTATACTGAAATGTCGCAGTATAAAACATCACGTCATATGATTATTAAGTATTATGTGATGTGACATTTCAGTATACTTCGGCACAAGTCTCGTATATGTACTGCTCATCAGCCAAAACGTAAACATCTGATAATATCTATCAACTTTAACTGCCCAGCTCGGATTTAGGTGTGGGAAACTGAAAATGAATCAAATTCCAGCCATTTACAGTGAGAGATACAGTATGAAGAGATTCCAATCATTTTAATAATAATAATAATAATACATTTTATTTATATAGCGCTTTTCATGACACTCAAAGACACTTTACATTAAAATCATCATATATAAAAACAATAAACTAAAAACAGAGTACACAATAATAGTCACACATTAAAAGCAGTTTTGAACAGGTGAGTTTTGATTTCTGATTTGAATGTGGAAAGGTCAGTGCAATCTCGAATGTTTGTTTTAGACGCGTAAGGTCCACAGTGCCAAGTAAAGATCCACTCTTGCGTTGAAAGAGCTCACAGACTCTCTCAGATGAAGCAGTGACAACAGCAGGTCAGGGTGCCAAGAGAAAGTGCAGCTACAATAGAGAAGTGGTGCTTGGAAGAACTTCTCTCCAAAAGGAAAAGTTCACAGGAAATTGAATCACTCATAGAGTATTTCCTTATCAACAGTACCAGAACTTCAGTTGCCTGGTGGTGAGGGTAAGGCATGATTGTTGAGAGGTAAGCTAAATAAGATTGAAGATTTGTTTTATGAATTGCTTTTTTTACTGCTGCTTTAAAATCAACATATCTATCGCGGACCACAGACTGTATATAGGAAGTGGCCGTAGTCGTGGTGACGTCACCCATTGGTTTGTGGACTGACATTTTGAAGCCTCGAAGTTCCGCCATCTTGGCTTTTTGCAACCAGTGAATGGAAGTGACCTTATTTGACCATATACGGCTCTGGTTACGACCTGTCAATCACCGTGTAGCTCCGCCCCAAAGCATCCCCTGCTTTATGGTCTGTTTGACTCTAAATCAGGGGTGTCCAAACTACGGCCCGCGGGCCAAGTACGGCCCGCGGTCCATTTTTAATTGGCCCGCAGCAACTTCTAAAAATATAATGTAATATGGCCCACACTTGAAACTTGCGCTTGACTGTATTGTACTTCTTAGTTTCACCACTAGGTGGAGATACTGTGTTGAACAAGGCAGCTTCTCCACAAAATAAGAGCAATCAAAGAAACGTTTAGCCCCGGATGATGACACGTCCTACACTGGTGCCGAGCGAGAACAGACAAGCTGTGTGGAGTTATAACAGATAGGGCTCCAGCTATGAAAGGCGAGCGCAAGAGAGCGGAGGTGAGGCTGTTAAAATGCAGCGTATCACCCACCAAGAAGCCCTCTGTGCTAACACAGTCCAGCTTGGCGATGTGATGAACACGGTTGTGAAAACTGTCAACATAATTCGAGCACGAGGGCACTCTACGCAACTTCAATGTTGCGCACTTCCCCACGCAGTCCGAAGTCAAATGTGCTTTTCCAAAGGCCAACCTTTCTGCTAAAAGGGGGAAATACGTGTCCGTGATAACGTCTCTCATGACAGAGCTCAGTCAGTGCTTACGTGGCGGCTGGTCAATAGAGGGCGATAGGGCGCCGCCCCACCTTGAGCCACAACAAATAAAATGAATAATAATAACAATAATAAACGATACAAATTGTCAATATTTGTGTTTTTGAAATATGGAATCACCCAGTAATATGTGTAAAATATGATATCTGCGGTAAATATATGCTTTTCCTGCATGTCCTCTCTGCATGTGCACATCTCAGCAGCGCTGGAGAAACTGCCCAAAAGAGCAGTGACGCAGTTTAGCCAATTGCTGATTAAAGATATAAATGTGTGACATACAATTTAGCCAATCAGCGCCCTCAAATAGATTCAGCTTGGGGCAGAATCGATTCGGGGAGTTGACGATCATTTGGGGTTCTGCCCCAAGCTGCGCGTTCCCGTCCGGACGAGTCTCTACAGGCGGGCGCGAGCTCCAGCGCGAGCACTACTCCTCCAAGACCCGTTTGAGAGGAGAACTTTGAGGAGAAACTGCAGTGCTGATATCAGATCAGCCTGACCTCACAATCAGACAGCAGACTAGCAGGAAAGGGAAGCAGTACATGCGAAGCTACCAGCTGTAAATAAGATGTCCTGACGTGTTTGTCAAAGTGTTATTTTCTGCTTTTTTTCATGTTGGAATAAATGTTAAATATTTAACTGCAAAGTAGCAATACGTGTTTGATACCTTCATTTATTTAGCATTAAATCATACTGGGATGTTTGCTGAAATTGATTGGATGTGGCACAGCCCTACCTAGAACATGTTCTACCAGCTGCCATGGCTTTCAATATTTTTCTCTCATTGAGAGAGACATCGAGCTGTTCTCAACTCCCTTCTATTTGAATAATGAGTCTGTTCGGCTCAACATACGTGAGCAAACATCTCTGTTAAATCTGAACAAAAGCACATTGAGAACCAAATTTGATTGATTTTGCTCACTTTAACACACTAGGGGTGAGGCGATCGGACCTGAGTGGCCCAGCCCTTGGTATATTTTTCTGTATGTGGCCCTCACTGAAAAAAGTTTGGACACCCCTGCTCTAAATGGACCATCATTTACAAAATGAACATCATGCTGTATTGAAGAAGACTTGAAACTGGAGCTTGAGACCATAAACTCATGTTTACAATGTTTACTGAGAGAATAAATCAAGAGAGAAGTAGACACTCTGCACTACAGTTACACTACTTCCTAAACACCCCCACAATGCAATGCTTAACCTTTGATAGAAAATTACAATTACAGCAATGGTGGAAAATGTTGATGACGTGTCCATTTATATACAGTATATATGCCAACAAGATGCCACACAGACAGTGAGCCGTCACGCACAACACCAGGACCCTGAGACTGAAGCACAGCCTTCATTCTACCGTCATGGCATGGAACAATTTGTGCCATTAAAAAGGCTTATAATGCACCACGTCCTTCACAGTTGGTGCGTGAATTATACAAAATGACTCGTGCGTTAACAAATGCCAATGGAAGTAAGTGTGACAGCATCTCATGCAAATGTCATCATGTGTGCTCTTTCAGTGTGTAGTTATGTGTGTGAGCCACGCAGCTCGAGCACCGTCTCAAAGCTCTCTAGCTGCTCTATTAACAGTGTTTGACAATATGCACCATTAAAGTCAGAGGAGCCAGAACAGTAATGCGGCTACACTCTCACTAAAAGGCAACAACATGCTGCAGATATCTGCTCAGCCTGAGCACATGTGTGTGTTATCACTTTCTCATAGAGCTGGGAGCTTTTGTTTACTCAGCTTTCAGGAAGAAAATTGCAAAATTGCAAAATGTGCATCGATAAATCCTTCACGTCAGGATTGTGAAAAGTCTTTCACTTGAATAATCAACTTTGAGCCGCCCAACTCAGTGTGGCGTTTCTCAACCAGTGAGTTATGACCCAGACGTGAGGTTCTGACGATGATGTGGTTATTCATCTGTAATGAGTTCCAGGAAGTAGCACATTCACTGAAGGCGTTTCTTCAGTGAATTTTGTAGAATATAATCATTACTTATAAGGACTTCTTAAACGGAGCAGGCGATCTGGTTTATAAAGCCTAAAAATCATAATACTATACAGCTGCATGTGCATCCATAAGACTGTAACTCATACATCACATCGGCCGAAATAAATCACGAGCATGCATAAACAGTGGCTTGTTTGGAGTAAAATGCAGAAAACCTTGGAGTTCAACTGACAGCCACCATGAAAAAGTCAGCGAGAGGAGAGTGTTTGACAAGTCACCTCTGGGAACCACGACATCAACTCTCAGCAGGAGTCTCTCTCTGCTTCGGTATGGGTGTAAAAATAACATCCCACTGCGTTCTCATCTCAGAGAGAGAGAGAGAGAGAGAGAGAGAGAGAGACAGAGCGCGACAGACAGAGAGAGAGAGAGAGAGAGCGAGAGAGAGAGAAAGAGAGAAAGAGAGAGAGAGCGAGAGAGAGAGAAAGAGAGAGAGAGAGAGAGAGAGCGAGAGAGCGAGAGAGCGAGAGAGAGAGCGAGAGAAAGAGAGAAAGAGAGAAAGAGAGAAAGAGAGAAAGAGAGAGAGAGAGAGAGAGAGAGAGAGAGAGAGAGAGAGCGAGAGAGACACACACACACACACACACACACACTTTACACCCTTGTCCCGCAGAGCAAAACGAGAGTAGATGAAGAAAACAACTTGTAAAATGCCACAAGCAAGCTTTGACTCTTGCAGTACGGTGCTTCAATGGTTTAAGTGCAGTCCACATGTTTGTATATGATGTGGGACTCGTTGGTATAAGAGCAGTGTAATGTGTGGCAGCATCGTGAGAGGGAGACACTGATATTAGTCTGTGATATATATATATATGAAAAAAAAGATTTAAGATTAAACTAGAGCTGTGCCAAATGGCTTCATTCATAACGTTGACATCATGACAGACCAACGCGTGTCTGCTTGTGGCCTGCATCCCATCATCCCTGATGATGCTGTTCTATATACGACCAAGTGTATACTACTAAGGAAGTAGGTGATGTTGTGCCAGAAAGCCTCACTCTGCTAGGACATGAAGTAATGTATTGCTTTCCTTGTGTGGTTTGAATTCCAATGCAACATGTATACATTTATACATTTATAAATGTTTCATTTTCTGTTGCTTTTGTTCTGCAGTCTGAACGTTGGCTCTGTCCTCTGACTCAGCTTAACACGTTAGAACTGGGCACACGTGTAGTTCTATAAGACTATTAGACTATAAAATGTATGCAAATTTCCAAAATGTGGAATCAAAGGGTTCATGAAAGACAGTGTGAGCAGTGAACACTGCAGACGCTCCACTGCGCTGTATCTTTGGATGCTGTCCTCTAGTGCAGTGATTCTTAACCATAGGGCCGCGGCCCATGATTGGGCCGCGAGCGCCACCTAGAGGGCCGCGAAAAACGTTCAGTTTTGCACCTGTGGGCCGCGAGGGCCGCGGGACTGCATAGGTTATCAATTGAAGACACCAGAGATATCACTGTTATCCATGAGACACTCAGTTACGATACAGCTTCCCACCACCAGGTGGCGGTAATGCGTCAGTCAGTTGTTTAACAAGCTGCAATAAGCAGAAGAAGACACTCAGCTAGCCGCTAGCCTGTAGCGAAAGTTATGGATAAGTTATTAAAAAGAAAAAATGAAGACGACAGTAGTGCCATACCCCCCAAAAGTCTAAATGTGTGCGCAAGTACAACCCTGACTTTCTTAAGTTTCTTAAGCTTTGTGAACGGAGGCAACGAGGCAGAGCCGAGTGCTCAGTGTGTGGAATGTGGGCTAATGCTATCAAACGAAGCACTGGAGCCTTCAAAAATAAAGCGACACGTAGCGACGAAACATCCAACGCTCGTGGGAAAGTCTGTTGGGCTTCTTGTTGTGTATGCAGGTTTACATACACATGATAATAAATGTCTTTGTGATCATCACATTGTATCATCTCATTTATTTAACAAGGGTTTTGCCTGTTCAACACCGGCGTCCTCCATCCCCTCCCCTTCCGTTCCTACGGCTTGTTTGCGCAAATACGTCACAAAACATGTCCGTGTTTGGTATCCCAGCATGCCCAAATTCCTCATCTTTGCAAAGAAATCATCGATTTTCTTTCATTTCTTATGGTTTCTCCACAAAAGGAGCCCACACACACACTGTCCAAAGTCGCCATAACCGCTGCAAGTCGTATCTTGCAGCATTTCGACGGAAAAAGACACATTACAGACCCGACAACGTGATAGCGGATGTTACCATGGAGCTACTGCCGTCAGAAAACGCTAGTACTTATAGTACAAACCTTATCCTCCTCTTCCATAAGCCGTCAACCAACGTTTGCGTAACTGAGCTATTCTCATTCTCGTTCGTGCGCTCGGTCGCAGCCATTAAGCACAGCAAGTCCGCTACTCACACACCATGTCTTCGACCATATATACATCGTTTTTGCAATTTGTAAAGGCTAAAAATAAAAGGAAAATAATATAATATCACAATATAAAGGGAGAAACACCTTTAGTGTGTCAGAATATCATGTGGGTACCATGTGTCCATTTGGGTCTCCAAATGTCCTTTTAGAGCTCCGCCTGGATCTCTTCATGGAAGAACCTCTGTAGAATGGTCATACTTTGTCCAATCTTCTTCAAATTTGAGGCAGTTGTTCACTGATAGTGTAGTTGCAGCCCTATACTGTCCTTTAACTGTACAGATACAGCCACCGGCAGTTATTTATAGTGAAAGATACTTTTTTATTTGATGCGGACAAAAATCTTAAATTTGTACTGACTCCAAAGGCCCACTGCTCTGTTTCTGTATGACCTACAGGTTGTCTGACACTTTTGATGCATATAGTCAGAGTGGGCCCCGGGACACTTTGTACTTGAAAAGTTGGGCCCCGAGGTCAAAAAGGTTAAGAACCCCTGCTCTAGTGTCCAGCATGTAAACTGCACAAACCCCTCTGCCCTGGTCCATGAGCATGAGTCTGATCACAGTACTGTGAAGCCTCTGCCCTGGTCCATGAGCATGAGTCTGATCACAGTACTGTGAAGCATGTAACTGATACTTTTCAAATAGGTATGCGTTGTCTGGTAACACTGGAAGTACAAAGGCAGCCTTCGTTGTTTGGAAACAGCTGGAAGAGACAGGACAAGCCTCGGGAAACAAACGTGGTTAGTAGAAAAGAATACATTGTTTGGAAGACGGAGGAAATAAAATGTTGCACTTGTGAGCCGCACGAGAGTCCCAAAGATACCCTTTACACACGGCTGACGCAAGCAGCCATAGTGAAGACTGTAAAATGTAGAATCAATAATGAATCCACGCTTCAATATTCTGATGAAAACTGCACAAAGCCTCACGTTGAAAGCAGTTATGAATAATTCATCTGGATCTCTACAAGCAGACCCAAGGATGTTTCATTGACTCAGTTAAGAAACTACACCATGACATGTGGGACTTTTCTATATATTGAGAGAATTAAATGAAAAAAGAAGCTGGTTTTGGTCCTGTCCGTCTGTCCTGGGCTTTATGTCATTATGTCATATCAAAGACCATTTGTGGGAGCAGACACAGATCGTTGCTGGTGAGTGTTGTGCTTCTAATGACGGATGATGAATGGCCATGGGATGACACTGTCATACAACGGTGGTTAGAGTGGTGATATGTGGACTAGATATGGTTTCCATGAAACGCTGTGGACGCTTTTCTGCCAGAAAACGACACGATATGGACACAGGTCCGACGAGAGTCAGTCAAGATGTCTCCTTCAGGAGGAAGAAGAAGATCAATCTAAAGGTCACAACAATGGATTCCTTTTACAAAAAACAAAAAGAGAAAGGCGAATGTTCTGCGTCCTCCCCACGCTGCCGTACAGCCGTGTCTTGTTCTGTGTGGTGAAGCTAAACATCCTTCAGCGAGGTTCCTGATGAAATGTAGTGCAGTTCACTGGCACTGCAATAACACTGCACTCCTCTCCCACACTGTGGGAGTGGGGCATGACACAGCATGAGTCATGGTGCAGCTCTCACTGAGAAACAAGATCACAGATCCAATCCTTCTGGACAGCACTCTGTTCATACGATCACTGCAACAGAAGCGTCGAGAAACATGGACCGATGTCAGGCAGACAACCTGCACCTTCAAATAATTCAAAGAGCAGCTGACAGACCGACATGACTGATGTTAGCCGTGATGCTAGCATGGCAACGCCATGTACTGCAGTGGACGGAGGCAGCAGCAAAATATATTTTAGACACTTAAAGGAATCTATAACAGTATTAGTGTACACTATGTATAATGCCAAAGGAGTCGTGTGGCTTAGAACTTGAACTGATTTAGATTTTTTAGGTGTCTGAAACACATTTAGCTGCTGCCCAGCCACAGCAGTACATTGCTAAGCTTCAATACGGCCTCTCCACAAAGTCACAAGCTTCCCTTTAACCTCAATAGGATTTAAAGCCAGCTAGACCAGGCATAACAGCAGCTTCTGTTACTCAGTAAGGCAAACAAAATATGAATTCAATTATACTACTTATATAATAATCGTGGTGGCTGATAATCATAAACACATTTCCAAAGTCCAGCCATTTGTAATAAGAAATGAGTGTTTTAATATATGTCTAGATGTAAAGCCCCTCGTGAGTCCAGTAAATAACTCACTTACACATTAATTCACTCATTCATTCAGGCTCAATAAACACGCATGTTAGAAAGCTACAAAAACCTTGATACAGTCTCACTGACATCGTATTTAGTATCAGCCAACACTCAAACTGTCTCCATTGGTTGTGAGATAAAGCTGCAGCTCCTTGTGCACACGTGTCTCACAATGATCAGTCCAGGTTCATTATCCAAGCAGTCCAACGAGAAAACTGATACAGCCACCGTTATCTGCTGGATGTCATCCTGCTCACGTATGGAGGCGCAGTGGTTACAGGAAGTCATGAGGAGAACATAAAAATGTCAAACTCCAGAAATAAATCGACCGAAACTCGAGCTCATCAACCAGCTCTGCAGAAGTACTCGGGAGTCATGCAATCCTGCTGCTGTTGTGTGTGCAGAGACAATAACAAGCAATCACACAACACTGCTGCAGTACCCCATATCGTTACGCAACATATCAACTTTCAACTGCCTATAAGATATGATAGGTGTCCAGTGAATTGAGATAGATGGATCTAAACCCAGCAATTAACCCGAAAGGCAGCTGCAGCATGATAAACATCAGCTATGCAGCATATCGTTACCAACATATGCATATTAATATACCGTAGAATTCATGGTTTGCCGCAGACAATATCTTCTGAATAAATATTGTTGTGCTGTTAATAACCAACAGATGATCATCAGTAAATTAGTAATAGTTTAAGGTTGGCAGTGAGAGAGACACTAGATGTACTGTAGTTATGAAATAAAGAATAGTAAACAAGCTGTCACATAAGCCCAGAACCTTTGAGTTAATATTTCTCTAAAGTCTTTGGAAAAGATGTGAAAGGGACTCCCTGTCTTGAGTGTGAAACAAGCCACGGTTCAATCCCCGACTGGGACGTGTCACGTGTCGAGGTGTACCTGAGCAATACACTGAACCCCCGGCTCCCCGGGCACCGACCAATGGCAGCCCACTGCTCCCTATATACAGGGATGGGTCAAATGCAGTAGTCAAATTCCGTGTATGTGTAAAAATGTATATGACAACAAAAAATTCTTTCTTCTTTCAACAGTCATGTTGACATCTCTAAACCAAATGTGCCCACAGGCAAAAAAGAAACAGCCAGCAGCATCACAACGTTCTACTGGCTTTGCCAAGAAACACAAAAACACAGAATGAAAGTCAGCATACGCGACAAACCCTCAGCTCGGTGAAGTCATGCAGCTTTAACTTGAATTGCACAAAAGCAGATGTGACGAGTGGAAGACAAACACAGTCACAACATGCCAGCAGTGAGGACCGCACACCAAACACAACGATCACAAAGTGATGCGATTACTGAGGAAAACTTCCACATGAAGTGTGGATGAGTAGCAGCATTAAGAGTCAGTGTTCGCAGCAGGAACATGGACGAAAAAGATGAGGTAAAACATTATAAAGACCGTCTTTCAACACAAACATCCCCCTGAACAGACAGTTGGGCCTCCATCCTTTTCTTTTCTATGTGAGCAGCGTACCTGCGATGCGGATGACGGCCCTCTCCGCTGCGTCCAGCACATCTCCAGAGGCCGACTTGGAGCGCTTCATGCGATGGTGCTTGGGCAGGTTCCAGGGCAGCGTGTCCCCGGGAGACGGAGAGTAATTTATTGAACTCAGATCGCTGGAGCTCTCCTCTGACGCGGCCCTGACCAGAGGCCTCCTCTTGGGCTTGTCCTTCACCTCCTCCATAGTCTGGATGAACAGAGTGAGAAGAAAGGATAGTCATGGAGTTAGGAAAAAATGACTTCTCAAGACAGAAAAGAGAGAGTCTCTGTAATCTATTTCATCTGTTCTGTGTTGTTATGGGCCAGGTTTACTTTTCTAGAAATCACGACAGCAGATCATTTGGCACATTTTCAAGCAAACCAGTGGAGCTACTGAGAAACTGTCTGGAGGTGTTTCGATCGTTTGACCTTTATAAGAACAAGCCTACCAAGTTTAACATTTTTCCATCATCATCCTGCTTACTACTCATTTTATGAATCATATGTCGTGTGCACTGACTGTGTAGTAACTCTGTTATGATGTCCATCATGTGCACGCGACATCGATCACACTTCTGTCCATCCTACAGGATCCCTCCTCTGTCGCTCTCACTGAGGACTGTCACTTTTGAACATGCTAGGTTGAATACTATGGAAGCCCATTTCCTCCAGTGTGAGGAAAAAATAAAGGTCCTGTTATCTCGAAATTTCAACTTACTGACTGAGGCGTAGCAGAGCAGAGAAGCCATGGTGGAGTAAACGCCTCCTCTCAGGCTTTTACTTGAAAAAGGTTGTGTTGTAGTTACAGTGACGAACGTAGTTGTCATTAACTCAAACCTTATATTTACTTCACCTGGTTCACTGTCTCTCCACCATGGCTTCTCTGCTCTGCTACACCTCAGTCAGTTCGTGAAAAGTATAGAGATAGTATCTCATTATTATAATAATAATAATGCATTTTATTTGTGACGCACTTTTCATCCAAAAAAATCTCAGAGTGCCACAGAGCCAGTACATAGTTAAAACATATTGAAAACAAACTGTATTAAAATAACTCGTAAACATAAGCATAATAAAAAACTGTGAATGAACAGAAACACAAAAGAAATAACAGACCGTGCACAAGGTCGGAAAGACTTTCCTGAATAGAAAGGTTTTTAAAAGAGACCGGTGTCTGTGTTGCCCTTAGGTGGTCAGGGAGACTGTTCCATACGCGCGGCTCTGCCGAGCCAAAGGCCCGGTCGCCCATGGTGCGGAGCTTGGTGCTGGGGACCCGGCGGAGCGAGCTGTTTGAAGATCTGAGGGTGCGGGTGGAGATTTGGGGTGTGATGAGGTCTTGTAGGTAGGGAGGTGCGTGTCCATTGATGCATTTATTTATGACTGTGGCTAAGTGGATAGCAGGGCTGTCCTTCAATCAGAGGATCGGTGGTTCGATCCCCGGCTCCGCTAATCGCATGTCGATGTGTCCTTGAGCAAGACGCTTAACCCCAAAAATGGCTCCAGTAGCTGTGCCTACGGTGTAGAAATGGGATAGAATCTGAATTGTAAGTCGCTTTGGATAAAAGCGTCTGCTAAATGACTGTAATGCATTTATGTGTGAGCAGCAACAGGGAGCCAGTGTAGGGAGTGCAGAATGGGTGTTATGTGCTCATACTTCCGGACTCTCATCAGGATCCTGGCAGCGCTGTTTTGGATGTATTGCAGCTTCTGGATGTTCTTGCCAGTGATCCCTGTGAAGAGTGAGTTACAGTCCAGTCTTGAGGAGATAACGGCATGGATGAGCTTCTCTGCATCTGACAGGGCTAAAGTGGGGCGGAGTTTGGAGATGTTTTTGAGATGATAAAAGGAGGTTTTGCACAGGTGTTTTATATGGTCATTAGAGTTGAGGTAAGGGCCAAACCTAACTCCCAGATTAGTGACTGTGGAGGAGAGGGGGATGACCTGACCGTCGAAGGTGAGATGAGTTATGGAGGCTGACTGAACCTGGGGAGGAGTTCCAACAAGGAGGGCTTCGGTTTTGCTGCTGTTTAACAGGAGAAAGTTGTTCTCCCCAAGACAGGAGGTGAGACATGACATGGCTGCAGAGGGGCTTGGGGCAGCTTTATGAGATAGTAAGTTGAAATTTCAAGATAGTAAATCGAAATTTCGAGATAACAGGACCTTTATTTTTTCTCACAGTGGCGGAAATGGGCTTCCACAGCATTCCACAGCATTGCCAGCTTAACGTCAGGCTAAAAACAACCCACAATGCAACGCTCGCTGAAGACAACAGGCTCACTTTAAGAAACATAAACTCAGGTGTAGGCTACTCATTCATTCATAACAAAAAAAGCAGTTGTGCACAAAAATGTCTGGTCCTCAAATATAATATCACCACTAATTGTTCTTCAACAATTTCCAGAACAAAACAACATCTCACATTCCGGCAGGAGACAAAAGGGTTCTAAAATAGCCACTTTGTTATGTGATGTCAGTGAGTAAATGTGATCCACTGTTATGCAAATATAGTCTTCATTACAGTGATCTGAGAATGATTAACATGGCAACACCACACGTCATCATAATATGATTGCACAACAAGTTAATAAATTATGATACATCGAATTTTTAGCCCTATTTGGAGACTCTATATTTAGACCTGCAGTAAACAGGACATAATCTCAGTGTTGCAGCCGGACTCATTCACAGAACAGCTGTTGTGGCAGCAGGGCAGCTGGTGCTGGTGCTGATGCTCTGTACAAACGTCACCGCGCTCCCAGCTTCCTTTTCAGCTGAGTCACCGTCCCTCAGGATGCTCCTACAGGGGCGCTGGCTGCACCGCCGCAGCCTCTCTGATTGGTCGGGAGCACACAGGACCCACGTACCATGGTGTAATAATGTCTATGGTGCACCAGACTGCAGACTCACAGTCGGGTTATGATTTAGCTATAAATGCTATTTTTGGGCTACTGACTGTTTTTGGTTAGAACTTCAGTACTACAACACTGCTCATTTCTTAAAGTTTCACTGCATCTAATTCAGGCAGCTCCAACCAGAGCACAGCAAATAAAAAGAGGCTATTTCAGATAAGGGAGAAATGATTTCTCGATCTGTGTGGAAGGTTGTTGTTTTTTTCAGGAAAACTTGTGATCAGATTATTACGTCAAACCTCCTGTCAAACTATATAGCAGCGTTTGCCTCTGACAGTAGAGCAGCAACACATTCTACTTTCCTGTGGCACTTCATTGACTGATCTTAATGGACACATTTCGCCACTATTTGACCAGTCACTGAACTTGTGTTTGGGGTTCAGATCGGCTTCACCACAGTGAGGGAGCCATATGTTAAACATTCATCGCTTCTAAAATAGCTCTCATGCACGGAAAGAGCACATTGCCTCGAGACACCGCTGACAGTTATCACACAGTCAGTCACACTGCAAAGTGATGCAAATCATGCCGCGCACAGTCCCGTGCACCCGAAATCCCCTGCTGCTTCGACTTTGAGCTCGCGCTCTCGTTCTCGCGCTCGCTCTCTCTCGCGCGCTCGCTCTCTCCCTCTCTCTCTCCTCAACCCCCAAAACAATCGCACCCTCTCGGGCTCTGCGCTGCATCGCCGCCACACCTGAAATCGGCTCGTTGACCTGAGCCGCAGCGATGAGAGGCCTGAGCGGTGCACCTGCTGCTAAATGCAGAGAATAAAAACACGTCCTCGCATTTCCTCACAGTGGTGCTAGGTCGGCTTATTTAATCTGCAGTTATTTTTTCAATGGCACTAAAATCATTTGATTGGCAGCGTCGGCAATGCGGCAAAACATGAATTATGAATATATATTCCTGCTTTACTCACGCCAAAAATATCCAGGATGACGCGCCGTTTTTGGTCCCAGCTGAATGAATGAAAAAACAAAAATCCGTCTCCTGCAGTGGTGGTGATTCGTCCCAGTTAGATCCGCTCAAACTTAGAGAAGCATCATCCTCACAGCCGCAGCGGGAGCCGCGCCTGCGTCCTGCGGTGTTCCAGGACGTTCAGCCGGTCAGACCTGGAGTCCTGGACTCATCTGGGGCCGACATCAGGACCGATCCGCTCCCGCAGCCCGCGAGTACAAACGTGTGCCGGGCCAAGTTGTCGCTGAACAGCAAGCAGGGCACGCAGATGGCGAGAGAGGAGAGATCCGATCGCACGCTCGGCGCGCGCACGTGAATAGAAACTCAGATCAGGTTGACTGCAGCGCGCGGAGGCAGCGGCTTCTTCACGCGTTGCACGCGAGTGATTTCAGGTAAAGCTTGTGGGCGAACATATGTTATGTCATGTTTCCCACTTTGCTGTTTCATGAGTGAATCAATCATAAATCCATTATATTGACAAACACACGAGTCTACTCTGTCCTTGAACTGCACACCTTCAGGATGCTTGAGAGACGCAACGTGAGCAGCACACTACTGCTGAGCTCACACAGTAAATTTGTCGGAGTAAATTTTACTCAAATTGAATAAAATTTTACTCAATAAAATACAACATTTGGTCCCAGTCTATATAGAGTAAAATCTACTCTTGCCTCAGAGTTAATGATTCAGAGTATTTTTTACTCTATTCAGTGTTTGTATTTAACTCTAGATGATGATAATTTACTCTATGTAGCATAAAATGAAAACAACTCTACTGCCATTTTACTCAACTTAGAACTATTCCACTCCACATAGAACTACATTCCACTCCACATAGAACTACATTCCACTCCATATAGAACTACATTCCACTCCACATAGAACTACATTCCACTCCATATAGAACTACATTCCACTCCATATAGAACTATATTCCACTCCATATAGAACTACATTCCACTCCATATAGAACTATATTCCACTCCATATAGAACTATATTCCACTCCATATAGAACTAAATTACACTCCATAGAGAACTAAATTATGATTAAAACCTGAGAGAACTTACTCTGGAAGGTTATCATTAAACCCAACAAGTTAAATAAATCAGATATCAGTATTTACCAAAGCACAATTTATTATTTTGTATTACAAATGTGCAATGTATCCATACATATTTTACAGAATACATTTTGGACCTTTGGAACACTTTGGCCTTTTCACTATGACATCATAGGAAACAGTATGGCACAATAAACAAACTTGCATCATCACACCTGTATGACATTTGTACATCAAATGCTTTATAACAGAAAATCTCTTTCACATCAACTACATGAGGTCCGTCTTTTGTGCACACAACTTTATATGCATTAAAATGCTCATCAAGACACACTGTTTGCAGGGCAAATGTAACAAACAATAACCTCTCATCTTTCAGAACTACATGGTGGATTTTGTGAAAAACTGGCATCTCACAATGAACCTTCAGACAAACGACTAAACCCGTCCGATACATATTTCCATGGTGTTTGGCCCATCTAATATTTAAAACCTTGGTGTCAATTGGTACCTGAATAGTCTCAGCTATCTCATAGCCCCAGTCTAGCACATTTAAAGCTACCATATTACCTGGACCAATTATCACTTCATTGGGATCAAATGTCTGCCACCTGTATGCTATTTGATTTTGGTGTTTCTTGGCCAAAGTTTTAGTGATATTTTTGAAGCTTTTTAATTGTTTCTTAAAGAAATGATGCTTTGCTTCATAGCGCATGCACCAACTATGCAAAAGTGGTCCAATTTTAAGAATACACATAGGGTAATGCACCATAAAATGATGTTTTGGTAGCAGCCTTTTGTTTGGAAACAAATGCTTGAACAACCTGTGGTGTTCCACGATTAAGTGTTTCAAAAAAATAGTAATACCCTTTGATAACTTTGGTGAAAATACAATGTTTACAATTTGAAGCAAAAGCAGTAGCAAATACCAGTGTTGATCATTTGGACAAACCAAGTCTCCAAAGATAAGTGGTAGATTGCGAAGTAAACACCAGGATTGGATTGCATTCAACCCCAAGTCATTTGAGTCCTCCCTTAACTTAACTGTAGGAGGTTTGTTGTTTTGCTCCATATAGCCATAGTTAAAACTCCTAATTCTACAGTCTATTTCTTTTAATGTTGTGTACTTATCTTTCAAGTGCAGTAATAGAAGTTTCATTTCATATTGTGCCACTCCCTCCAAGATATCGTGCATAATATCGACAGAGAAGTTTTCACATGTATTGAAATATTGCAAGGAATTTAGAATGCAAGAACGTTTAACGCCCATCACATAGGGAAGAGTGGGATTTGTCTCCATCATTTGGCAATGTTCCGCATGAAGTGCGCGAGTTCGCAAAACTATCTTGGGTGAATCTTCATTAAACTCAGTCTGAAAGTCTTCTTTCTCAGCAAGACAGAAGCGGCAACAATATCTGGCACTGAATGATTCAACAAAACCAAACAAACTGTGAAGACCAAGGTTGTCACCTGTAACTTGGACAATAGTTCCATACACTGGCTGATCATACAAGGGGACCCGAATTCCATCCTTCTCAAGTATTTTAATATCCTGCATAAGTGGATCAAGTATTTTAGAAAAGCCATATGTTTTAACATCTTGGGCATGAAATAAAGCGACCAAATGAATATTAAGCAGATTTGAGTTGTACTTGGGAGAAAAATTCCGCAAGGTGAAATAGAGTGCACCTAATTTATGTATTCCCCGTTTTGAGCCTAAAGGATTTGCAGTTTCAAAATCATCATAAAAAAGCTGAATCAGAATGGCATGCTTCTGTTTTGAAAATAGATCATGACTCTTGAAAAGATCTCCATCGCACAAGTCATGAAGATTTTCTCCTGAACTTGAAGTCTGCATCATCTCTTTTATGTTAGGATGTTGATAAATAAATTGTAAAGTTTTCAAAATAGGGATGTAAACTAATTTATCAGTGACAACAACCTGATCATAAGTTCCAGTGGTGCGATTGCGTAGGGTATCAAATCTTGTACCAAGAACATATTCAACTAAGTCTACCCTTCCCCACTTCTCTGTAAAATACTGCCTTCTTTTACTCTCAGAATTTAATACACCATAGGGATTTTCCATTTTTTCGAAACACTGATCAATTTTGCTCTCAATGTCGCTTTTGATAGGCTCCTGTAAAGATAGACACTTCTTCACAGATTCTTTTGCTTGATTATGGATATCGTCAACAATCTCTTCCATCGAAATTACCAAAGAGTTAACAGTTGTTTCACTTACGCCTGCCACTTTAAGTTCGGCTACTGTTGCAGCGCAGCTGTCTACAAGACTCCTTTTGAGAAGGACTGAGTCAGAAGGTGAACTTCTTGCTGGCAAGTCATCAAAATTACTTGCTGCTAAATCTTCAGATGTAGATGGGCCTTCACCAGGATCAGAACAAGGTTCATGTGCTTTATTTAGATGCTTTCGAAACCCAGAAAAAGTGCCATAAACTAGTGAACAACCAGCCTGACCACATTTAAGACGAAGGGTCTTTCCTGAACAAAGTCCGTGGATCAACTTCAAGTGTTTTGTCAGGGAATTGGTGTTTGCCTGGGGGATTTTGCAAATAAAACAAAACATCTTCGTATCAACTCAATGCAGCATCCGAGCCCTCAACTCTGCAACCCTTGGATTCACCTTAGTGGTATCAACATCGATTTCAAAGATCGTGGTTTGCAAGAAGTTGTACACATTTACCAGATCCTGGTTGTACGAAGTACCAAAGACAAAATGAGCTTTGAAAAGCTCATCAAAACAGGCAAGTGTGTCTGGTGACTTACAAGGTATTGCATGCTTGTCAATCACAATGAAGTATTTGTGAATCAGACTCTTCTGGGTCCCCACAGCTAGCAGGTATGGTTGAAGGCTTTCCACGATGCCGTCCAGATGCCCCTGGATGCTCATCCCAGTCTGTGACAGAAAAAATAATGAATTAGTCAGCTATAAAATTAGTCAGTTTAAGGAAATGTCTTAATTGACCATAATCTTAAAAAGAGGATTGAAAGGTTTAGAAAAGGGGACAGAACAGTGACGATTTTCCAGTTTAATTGAACTGTAACCTCACCTTAATGAATTTCACAAGACGGTCACTGGCTTGTCTGGCTGAGAGTTTTCCTGGTCTCTTGCGGCCATGTGGTGATGGTGGTAGAAGGTGGACAAGAACCAAAATGGATGACATGTCACTGTCCCATCCTGGAAGTAAAAATTCATAAACAAGCATTTACTACAAGCGAACAGTCAATCCATTTTTCATTCAAAAACTATTCTCTCTTCCATAACTATGATCCTTAACTTTTAGCATACCATTTTCCACGTCTGTTGTGCATTCAGCATTTTGAACCAGGTCTTGAAGATCGGCTGTCTGTGTGAGGCCACGGCTTTGTTCGAGGACTTTCTGTTTGTAGATAGTAGGCCATCTCTCCAGGAACTTTGTAGTAGCAGCATCCCCAAACATCAGACCAAAGTCTTGGTCAATCTGCAGACAAGATAGAATTGGTCAAAACAGAACAGTAAACATTATGGTGTAGCACCATGGTCATGACAGATCTTACAACCCTACCCAGGCTATTGTAGAACAGAAATAATATTGTCATGACAGTGGCAGTAGAACGTTCACATACCAGTCCTGCCATGTCCAGGAATCTTGGAAACGCTGTGAATAGTTCAGAGGACTTCACTGGGTCATGAACCATGTCTTGGCGATAGGTAAAGGTCTGCTTCATCTTCTCCTTCACAGTTGCTTCATCAGCTGTATGCTTCATAAGCGCAATGGCCTCGCAGCACAGGCTTTCTGTGGTTAGCCCGTTTTCCACTCTGAATGAGTCTCTTTCTGCTTTTGGACCACCTGTAATAGTGGTGGCACTTTTATCAATTACTGGGTTAGTATATGATATTATGTCCTAAGATATAAGAAATAAGGCTTGGAAAACTCTGCAAGGATGGCCATGCAGGCACTTACGTCTCCAGAAGAAAAATAGGATATATATATATATATATATATATATATATATATATATATATATATATATATATATATATATATACATTATATGATTATTCCCTCATCATGCATTATGAATTAGACTTCACACATACCAGTTAGTGTTTGTGACTGACTGCAGGTCTTCTTTTTTCCCTCCGATGCTTCCTTCTGAACAAATTTCAGTCTCCATGCCAGATACCCACTCCCATCTTCTGCATTGTAATAATGCTCCTAAAGTAAAAAGGGTTATTCAGTTTGATTGAACAAGTTGAAATAGTTTAATCTTTCCCCAAAAACTATCATATTTCCTAGTATTGTGATGAGGCCTTTCTTTCTAATGACAGTTATTTTGAAAAACAGAGGTTATTGTATTACACGGTTAGTGTTGTGTCTTGTTAATGGGCTAACCCTTGCGGTGCGAAAGTAAACTGAGCTTTAACACCGCCAGAGTTCAACTTACGGGGAAGGCAGAGATGGTGGCCATTAGGGCTGTCACCTTTTCCAAAAATAACACTCGAACAAATATGAAATGACACGCAATACGTTAGAGCGCCCTCTGTTGGGTGACAAAGTAAACTACGTTAAACAGTCAGCTGTGGATATAGACTGTACATTTTTTATTCAAATGAGTCATTAGAGTTTGAATGTTAATTACATTCAAACAAATGTTCAAAAAGTGACAGCCCTTGTTGCCATGCAGTAATGTTTACAGATCTTTATTTGAAATAAAAACACTACCCATCTGTAAAACAGCAGTTGAAATATTTACATTCCAAGCAAGTGAAAAGTAAATAAGTTAGACGTTTTAATGTACTTACATAGCCTAACTTGCTCCTAGGATCGGCCAGGTATGGGTACAAGGTAGTGATGCCCCTTGCGTAGTCCTCTTTAACGCGCCTTGAAGGACTTGTCCTACACACAAACACACAGACTTTACTATATGTGCTCCAATCAAAAGTATTGATGTGTAAATTCCACCTGCTAAAAGAGGGGTGTTGTACTGTGTCAATTCAAGACACACATGTGTATTAGGAGTGCAGGTATGTAATAATAACAACATGACAACATACCCATGTTCACTTGTCATATGTGCGACCAATATCTTGACCATATCACGTCTTCTGGCATCCGTTAGGCTTTTTGTTCGGGCATACTCATTCATGATCCTCTCTCCTCCAGGTTTGTTCTTCAGGATGTCTTCAATCATCTAAGTGGGAAGAACAAAAATGAACACAATGAAACGTTTAAAACAATAATGACATCAAGTATTATCAAACAGAATGGCCACAATTTTACAACTTCAGTTATTCAGCCATTTACCATTCAACCTTGGCATTTTTTTTAAACCTTCAGAAAGGATGCAAGGGAAACTGCAGAGCTTACCTGAGCTAGATGACTTCCCTCATCTCTTTGTCTTGTAGCAGGACTATGCTGCAATATAGTGGTGTCGTCCGAGTCCCTCTCATTGTCTCCACTGAAGCTTGCAAAGGAGGAGCATGAAGGGGAGCTCAAAGAATCTAGAAATCATATTAACATTGAACTAATGTGATTAACAATGTGACTATAAGACAATATAAGTGCACACATCCATTATTAGAGGAATGCAAATATTTCACATTGTATCATGCCCACAACAGTTCCAGAAATTGTGGAAAGGGTGAGCAGAGATGATTTCAAAATATCTAAATAAGATTTTAAAAAACCCCAACTCAGATATATTAAATTGTCTTGCATATTCAAAACATGTTAGATTGACCAAGCCGTACAGATAAATATGAAGTTATAAGCTAATAAGTAACTAACCCTCAAGATTTGGGTCTTGGGGTAGACAAATCTCCAGCACACCAATGTCTTGTTTCTTTAGTAGAAACTCAAACACCTCCTCATCAACTTCGGTCTTTGATTCATCATAGACTTTTAAGTCCAAGGTTGGAAGGTCAAATTTCTTGGCAACTGTGAAGACAAAATACCAAGGGACAAGCTTAGTGATGAATCGGTTGTGTATTTGCAGAAAAACATAACAGACAGCAATCAGAAGGCCATCTTCACTTGAACATTGTAATCCCAAAACTGACAGTGTTCCATGCAGACCTTTGCTATTCCAGGGAAAAGACTTTCAGGTATGCAAAACATAGAGTGACATCCCAAGTGTATTGTTCCACAGGTTAGTGTGTGCAATATTTTTCACTCACCACAATCCAAAAATGATTTGAAGGTTAGTTGCCCCTCATAACAAATGTACTTCTGACGATCTCTGTACTTCACTCTTACAGCTTGCATCCTTCATGACAAAAACAATTAAATTAGTTTCATTATCAGAAACAGCTGACTGCCAACATTAGTAATACCACAGTAAGCCAACATTAGAAAGACATGATGCATGGACTAATAGTAGGTCTCCACAAGGGTAAACTATTTCATTATAAAAACGAGGGACATTTTAAGCACGTCTTTATTACGCTGTACTAAAGGGACCTGTTCATTCGCTTGAATCGCCAATTCGCGTCACTCCAGTCTCATAGTGGCTGTGCATAGACTTTGTATGTAATCTACTGCGTTTGGCGTGAACACATCATCAGAAATGTAACCAGTTGTCTCATCTTGAACAATGTCTACTTCACCTGGTTGTCTCCGACTTGGCCGTCTCTAGCATGCCACAGTGCAACAGATCAATCAGCTTATGCTGCGGAATTCTACCCGCACTTCGCGAGTGGCCCGTGCCAATGTCAAGCCCAGCTAGTTTTAGCAGTCAACAGAGTGAAGTGCATTTTTTCAAAGTATAACACACATGTTGCATCGACCAGGGTGCTGATGAACTGCAGCGAAACACAGTCCATCAACACAGCTCTTTTCAGAGTCAAATACACGTGTTGGCGGCAACAAACGCAGCTAGAAACAGTCCAACAGTCATTAACAGCTCTTTTCAGAGTCAAATACACGTGTTAGCGCAAACAAACGCAGCCGGAAACAGTTGCTTAAAACAGTCGTTAACAGCTCTTTTCAGAGTCAAATACACGTGTTAGCGCAAACAAACGCAGCCGGAAACAGTTGCTTAAAACAGTCGTTAACAGCTCTTTTCAGAGTAAAATACACGTGTTAGCGCCCACAAACGCAGCTAGAAACAGTCCGTTTAAAACGGTTTTTAACAGCTCTTTTCAGAGTAAAATACACAGGTTAGCGCCAACAAATGCAGCTTAAAACGGTCGTTAACAGCTCCTTTCTGAGTAAAATACACGTGTTGACGCCAACAAACTGCAAATTCTACATAGCCATTTTCACAGTAAAATGTACCTGTTGCACCAACTAACTGCAGCAAAAGACAGCCCCTCTACACAGAATAAAACACACATGCACCTGCTCAGTGAAGTCCGCTGGCTACTGATGATAGCTAATACTACTTTATTGAGACTTTAATCCAGGTGTGTCGACGTTAATATGTCCATAAACCACCAAATATTTTGCGAATTGATGTTAATGCGTTAGAAGCTAACGTTTGACTGTGACTAAGTTATGTGAAAACGTTAGAAGCTACCGTTAGCATCTGCTAACGCGAACAATCAGAAGCTACGGCTCATATCTGACAATGCAAATAGTGAAGTAACGTTAGGTTAGCTGCAATGTTGCTACACAATGTACCTTACACACATGAAGTTAACCAAAACGAATGACCTTACCTGACATGTTATTTCAAATGCCGTCTTCTGTTCCTCACTTCAGCCCTTCCGTTCCATAAAACGTCAGCTCATTCCAGTGTAGCGAGAGGTGTCATGGCGGCAGAAACGAAACTTAAGGAACCGTTGTGGGCGTGGTCACGCTGTTTTACTCCAATAGATTTTATTCTGAATATTTACTCACACTCTACTGGCTACTGGAAGTAATTACACTCCAAAATGATTAAATATGACTCCTTCAGTGGAAAATAATTGTAACTCCGGAAAAATTACTCTCCCGTTTGAAACAGATGGCTGCTGAGTAAACATAGTGAGACTACATTGATTCTTACATATGGGAATATGTTGTTGTCAACATGCACAATTTAAAAAGATTATTTTGGGGTTAAATGGAACAAAGTCTTCAATCCTGACAGATCCTTGTTATATCATGTCAACTGAGTAACTCCAAAAAAGGCCATGAAAAGAGGTTGAAAGCTCTGGAGCTGCACTGGATTGGATTGACTATTTTTTCGTCAAGTTAAAATATACATTTTGATGTATAAAAGTAACTTCCTCCCAAATTTGTCTCACCAAATTCTTCCTCAGTGATTCAGCTATATGTTGGCAACTGAATGATTAACATTAGCATTCACGGATTCCTGAGACTGTTAAATATGACATTTGGAAGAAAAAGACAAGAAATATGAGAAACTTCAAGAAATCCAGTTGATCACATGTACTGTATTCTGTATGTTGGTGCTATCCGCCACCTGACCTCCGCCTTGCTCTTTCAGGTCATCAACATGCAAAATGACCAGAACTATGAATCAGTAAACCTGTTCCATTTAGTCTCCTCTTTTGCCTCGCGAGTCCGTTTCATCCTGCTTCATGTTCCTGCTTCGCTCCAAACGAGGCCGAGCTGGAATGAGTCAAATTAAAAACTGTTGCGCTGAGCCATTACGTAATCCCCACGACGTGGATGACGGGTTGCTTGTTTGTCCATTATCAGTCCTCCCAGTAGTCGAGTGAATCAAAGGGCCCGGCGGCACACACCGGGTCTGAATAGCGCAGCGGGACTCCTCCGTGGATCTGTCGTGCTGAAGGGTCACACTGATCAACCAAGTGCTTCATGAAGCCGGAGAGGAAGGTGAAGCATGATCCGGGTCACTTTAGATTTCATTACAAAGGACAATCATCCAGTCAAGAACAAGCCATGCAAACAATGATGTTTAAAAAAATCAATCATGCTCCTGCTCTGGAATGCCATTTGAGCCAAGAGTAATTCAATAAATACATACATGAATAAATAAGACGTTGAAATAAATCCTGAAATCAATAAACAAATGTAAATATACCTTTGTTTATTTGCAAGGTTTATTTAGGCATGTTTATTTATGTACCTATTTATTTGATAACATATTCCATACTGCTGCTGTACGCGTGACGTTGGCTCTTCCAGACATGATATAATGGAAGTGTCCACCGACACATGTATGTGATGCTTGAGACGCATTAAGTGCGTATCTTAACTACTACATAAAATGTATCTTAATTAGATTTAAAATAGTACATTTTCATCACAAGCACTTAAAGTGTAAAAAAATGAACAGCTAAGTGCCCAAAAACATGAGCAGCTTATATTGAGCTAAAGCCCTGCAAAGAAGAACACTTAACACGCTCAAAGTTAATACAAAGTAATGCATTAGTACTTATAGTACAATTTATATGTGAGAAGTATATTGAGAAAAAACACATCTTAAGTATATTTTCTGTTACCTGGTTAAAAAGCTTTACTGTTAATCTACTGCCTTCACAGCCTCAATACCAGTGATGAGCCGTCAGGGCCAGCAAGGCCTTCTCTGCTGGCCTAGACAGAATCACAAAGTTATAGCTATTTTATAATTTAATAATTTTCATAAATACACTACATGTATTATAATTTTTTTCCCCCATTATCTTATTGTCTCATTGCACAGCTACTGTCTTCCTCAGTTGCTCTGCTTCCAGTGCAGCTTGTTTTAAGTAGAGCTTTTATCCAATCAGAGTTCACCTCTGTGCCTCAAGGTAAGAACAGAGGCCCGAGGCCTGCAGAGTCTCAGGTGCATCCCTTTGCAGTTTAAGTGAATGGGGACGATATTGTTGATTGCCATATTGTTGATTGCCATAGTGTTTAACCAATCAGATCTTTAGTTTGACATGTTGGGAGTATTCTTTGACGTGCCAGAGCCTGCTAGCTGGCACGCTAGCAGGTACAAGTACGTGATTGGTCAGTGGGCTAGCGTGACATGCTGCCTCTGTCAAGCGGACATTTTCAGCCCTCAAACGCATTAAAACGTATTCAAGACATACAACTGGAGGCTCGACTGTCTTCACTGGTGTCCATGACTCGAGAGAGACTTCTTACTGGAACTAAAACGCACGGATGTACTGAACAACCGTGAGATTAAACTCTTTATTAACAAAGAAAGGAGGATGCACTTTGTCTTTAAATAGTGAACAGCAGCTCTGGTAAGTTAACTGCATCTGCAGCAGCTTTAATATGCTTGTTTATATATTATTATTTGTACAACTTGTTTTTATGAAGATGGATTTTTGTTTGGTTTAATATGTGATAGGAACCATTGTTACGTCCAATGTTGCTCTGGGGACACATTTACCTGGTTCCAGTGTTGCCAACTTGACGACTTTCTCGCTAAATCTGGCGACTTTCCGAACCCTCATGGCGACTTCTTTTGTCAAAAGCTACGAGCGAAATCTAGCGACTTGTTCTGGTGTTGTTGGAGACTTTACTGGTGTTTTGACTCTGACATTAAAGCACGTACGTTCTGCAGTTACTGTCGTGAACGAGCAGCGGGTGCTGCCGCTCTGCCGCCCCAAAGCACTCACAGGCGGCTACCAGGGGCGGACTGGAGGAAAAAAGTGGCGTTACTGTCAGACCGGCCCACACGGCATGTATTTCGCCGGTCTACGGCGGCCATTCGCACCTCCGCCGGCCCCGCTCAGACCGTCGCCCGGCACGACCGCACGGCGCAGACCGCGGTTATGGAGAAAAGTTTTTAAAAGCACCGTAGTGTCCAGCCGTGCTACAGCGTCCTCGGATCGCGAGGAGTAGTATAATGTCAGTTTATACTGTTGATCCAGTTTTCACTGATTATTGACATTCGGTATTTGAGTAAATTGAACGTGTTCTGTGAAGCATATAATATAGTCGGGGCCGGTGATGTCAGAGACCGGCCCAAACCCCGTCCCGATGGCCAGTACGCCCCTGCCGGCTACTCTCACAGCAGCCTCGTGCAGCAGTCAGAGCAGAGAGGAGACGCACTCTCGGCGTATTCTATATCTGCACTCTGCAGTTAGTGTATTTATAGGTGTAGAGCTTCATTTTTACACAAAACAGATGATAACCGTAGCTGTGGCGTCATAATGAGGACAGCGGTGAAGGCCCAGGTATAAAATGCACGGCCCGCCACTGCTCAATACACTACAATATTTGGCAAAAATAACTCTGTTTGTTTAGGCACTCAATGCAAAGCAAACTCATCACTGTCAAGTGAACTACAAAAGTTAAAATCAACATGCATTTGTTATTTCTGCACCTTTTGTTTCGAACAGCTGCTTTAGAGCCATCAGAACGAGTGAACAAACTCAAAACAGACTCGTTAAAGCAGACACGGTGGAAAGAGTGGTCCTTTGATGACAGAGCGGAGAAACATTCCTCACCTTCTGTGACCTCACCGCCATCACCGTTTCCACGGTGACTCTATGAGGTCGTCTCCTCCTCTTCCTGACTGCTGGACCCGGCGTCTCCTGTCCTCGTGCCACAGACTGCTTCACCACAGCTTCCTCTGACTGGACACAGGCAGCTGGCTTCTCTTTGGGCTTTTTCTTCCTCTGAAATAACAATTTTTTAAACATTCTTTCATCAGAGCAGAGTTGTCCCTCCTGTATCAGCTTTAAGCAGCGGCCTCTCGGACATACAGATTCTTATTTGTTTCAGTTTGGAGCTTCAGCTACAACGGGATGTTTCAGAGCCTTCCCTTTCCTTCTGACAGAAATACAGTTTATAAAAGAAACACATAGCGTCCCACATGGAACCACTTTATATTTCCACACTTTGGCTCATTTGTCAACGTTTGCTTTGAGGACAATCCACCAATGAAACAGCAGCTCCTGATAGCTGGCGTGCACAGACGGAGCCGGACAAAAGCCTCCTCAGTCACAGGCCGTTGATTGTGATCAACGCTGTCAGGTAAACAAATGGGCTTTTGTTTTTCCTCCTGCTCAACTCGTCCAATGAGGTCTTTGCTCCTAAGTGAAAAAAATCGTTTTGTGTGGTTGAACGGGAACTCTGGAACGTTTCAGTTCAGTTACGATCTTACTTGACATTATAATTATAGCTTCGTACGGAGCGTCGGAGCTGAATTTAAAGATGATAAATCCCACAGTTTCAGTCTCTCATGTGTCAAAACACAGCTGTTCTTACACAGTGGTGGAATGTTACTCACATTTACTTCAGTAAAGTTTTTTGACACTTTACTTGTACTTTACTTGAGTATTTCCATCTTCTGCTACATTATACTATCACACCGCTACATTTCAGAGGGAAATATTGCATTTTTTACTCTGCTAAATGTATTTTATATTGCAGATTCAGCTCAAGAACAAAAATATATAATCAACAATCAACAAATATATAATAAACAATTAATTATGTTGTATTATTATGGATAAAGATAAGGCTGTATTGATCCCTTGGTGAGATTCCCAAGCTACCCAGCAGTATATGTGTGTGTGTGTATACATACATACATACATACATACATACATACATACATACATACATACATACATACATACATACATACATACATTAGGGGTGTAATGGTTCACAAAATTCACGGTTGGGTACGATACAGTGGAGCCACGGTTCGGTACGTTTCGGTGCAGTAGAAAACTATAAATGCCATATAAAAATATATTTATTCATTACAACTAACATCATGAAGTTATTCTTTGACTTTGAACAATGATGGAACTATACCTGAGTGACTCATCTTCTGGGGTGTCTTCTGAGCAACACATAAGCATAAACAACAAAAACTGCTCCTTAATGTTATGTACTATTGTTACTTACATCTTGCAAAAGAGATTTTTAATCTCAATGGGACTACCTGGTTCAATAAAGTTTTTTTTTATTTTTTTATTTTTTTATTATTATTGTTATTTTTTTAAATTCAAACGTATTGTTCGGTTCGTCATGCGTACCGAACCGTGAGCCTCGTACCGAACGGTTCAATACGAATACGCGTATTGTTACACCCCTAATATATATATCTGGAACAGGCCATCCTGCATGAGCACTCCTACTTTTTAAGTATGTTTTGATGCCAGTACTTTTGCACTAACTATGTTTAATGGAGTATATTATGTATGCATTGTGCTTTTACTCGAGAAAAAGATCAGAGTACTTCTTGCTTGTCATCTCTCAGCACGCCTTGTGGGAGGAGTCACGGCCTGTCAATCACTTCCTGAGGGCTGAGTAACTTATCATCATGCAGCAATCAGCAGTTCAGAGTTTGGAGGCATGGGTTATTTTAGAGAGGACCGATCATGTGCGCCTTGAAGAAAAGAAACGCTAAAGAAAACAATGCAAGTGGAGAAAACAACTTCACTGATTTGTTTCATAAGTTGAATTGCTTTGAGCTCTCAGGGCCACAGTACCTTTTATCTGCTACGAATTACAACCGAAAGAATGCGTGAGTGACATTTCAATTGTGCAAAAAAAAAGAACAAATCCTTTCTTTCATACTGAAAAGCACATGCAATCCTAATGAAATCCTTCACACGTCGCACAGGGAAGTGCATGCTCATACAGTGTTTCTTACCACAATGAGAGCAATGTGTTCTCCACAATCGTACAATTTGATATTTGGGTACAAACAGTGTGGAGGCATTTGTCTTCTGTGCGATTCGAGACAGAGACCGACAGAGTAATAGCTCCCGTCGGCATACGGAGACCTCACATGTCTCTTTGTCCACACTCTGGATGCAGTGGGAGGAAATGGACCTCTGTTTGGTGTGTCAGCACCAAACGGACAAAGGCATTTCAGAGAGCCTCTCACACTTATCGCACACAATGACAGCACAGTGCTGCTCCACTGTGCATAGTGACGGTGCCAAGACATACTTGAGCGAGGATCTCTCTGTAGAACATGGGCCCACTTGGCAATCGTGGTAAAGCTAAAGAGATTTTATATGACGGCACATAGATTACATGGGAATGATATGAACAACGAGACGGGACAACAGGGGGCCGAAGCCGAGGAGGGTCCGTTAAATAGGTGCACTGCATTTCTATCGTATGACCTGCGTGCTACACAAACTGTAGTAGAAGATGCATGACACGTCGGGATGTTGAGAACAATGCTCTTTGTTTTGAGCTTCAGTAAAAGCCAGTTCCTCCTTGTATTTATAAAAGAAACGGTGCGGCTCATGCTGGAAACATTGAATGCATAACTTCCCCTTAATAAGGAGACGGAACATGACATGTAAGAACAGGACAGAGTGCTACACGAGCCAGCAACATTCATTTTCCAGAGATGGTGTTAGCTGCGCTGCTAGCTAGCAGTGCAACCTCGTGACCTGATTTCTTCTCTAGCGCCACCATGTGGTTTACAGTTGTGTGTTGTGTTTTTATTGGATTGCGTATTGGTTTGTGTTCCTATTAGGACGAATTGTTTGGGCATTCCTTAACTTTAGCGTCACCATCTGGTGAGCGTTTTCGTCGTTCAATACTTTCGACTCCAAAACTGACATTCCCAGCAGCCCCGGCTGTACTATGCTAATTAGCAAATGTTAGCATGCTAACACAGGCTAACTACCATGGTAAACATTACACCCGCTGAACGTCTCCATGCTAGCGTTGCCATCGTGAAACATGTGAGCATGTTAGTGTTAGCAATTAGCTCATAGCGCTACAGGGGCCTGGTAGTACAAGAACACAGTACAACCTCATGATTATTATTTCCATTTCATCGTGTTTTCAACAAATTCTTCACCACATTTTTCAACGCTTGACAAAGATGTGTTGGCAGTTCATAAATGTAAAGGCGGAGTGTGTAGGATTTGGCGGCATCTGGCAATGAGGTGGCAGATTGCAACCCGTTGAAACTTCTCCCGAGCGAGTCGTGGGAAGTGAGTTGAGATGAAACACGAAATAAATCAGACCTTTTAATGTTGTATTCCATTTCTGCAAATAGATCCCCCTGAATGCTACACACTGTTCCTTTAAATGCTGCTGACCTGAGAACTCATTTCAAGTGTCATCTGATGGACTGTTTAAACCAGAAGGTAACGTTGCATTTGTTTCCACAGCAACATCAATCAAGACCGACTCCACCAGTGCTTTGTTATTTAAAACCTGAAGGACCTCTCAACAGAGGTCTCCAATTCACAATTTTTGACAGCCACTATATTAAGAGCTGTGATAAAATCCTCCAATATGATTTTATCAAGGCATCAGTTTTTTTGTCCCACATTGGCAGAAGCAGATAATAATGTCACGCCATTAAATAACAATGGGTAAGTAGAGGTAATAATAAAGCTTGCCGGTCTCGTGTGCTCCTCTGGTTGTTTGAAACTGAGCAAAGTGCAGGTGAACGAGGACCTCTGGAGTCTGAAGCGGGCGTTACAAGCTGATGTACTGCTGAGATAATGAGTGCAGACTGCCCTTCAGAGGACTTCTTAGAGATTATACAGGAATGTGAGGCATGAGGTGTTCACACCTGTAGTGCAAATGAGGGAGGTCTTTAAAACAGTTGTTCTCATGAGGTTTATTTTCTCACCTGAGTCGGAGCTTTAGATTTGGAGTGCTTTGCCATCACTGTATGGGGAAAAACAATCCAATATCATTTTAGACAGAACAATAAGTGTGTGTCATGATGTGGTGAAAGAGATATTGCTTTAAAAATGTGTGCAGTGCAGAAATATCCAATTTTCTTGCAGTGACACACAGGTTACCAGGACCCCATGATCCATCGTGTCATATGAAGAAGAAGAAACATTCCTTTATTAGTCCCACAGTGGGGAAATTATTCTCTGCATTTGACCCATCCCTGTGTATACAGGGAGCAGATATGTATGACATATCCTTAAACTCACATTCTGGAGTGGGGGTACAACGTGTAGTCGCACACTTAGTCAAACACAAAGGATGCCTGCTCGAGGCAACGTCCTAAAAATAAAGATGTTTTATTGCACTAAAGGGTATGAAAGAGCTATTGTATGCTCTCACATGGGTAAAGGAACATTTATAACTGTATTCAGAACGGAGGCAGAGCCAACACGAGCTGGGAAATGTCTGGAAAATGTGCACTCTGCAGGTTTGGAAAGGAAACACGAAGAATTTACAATTACTGGACTTGAGGGAGCGAGAGAGAGAGAGAGAGAAAAAAAGAAGCATTTCCACTGAGAGTTCCTCAAACAGAGCCTGAGCTGAAGTTAAAACTTCAGACAGCAGCATCAGTCACAGGCCTCCTCCACACACCCACAGAGAAGGGGAGGTGTGTGAGTGTGTGTGTGTGGAGGGAGGTCGAGGGCCCACCTACCTGCCAGGTACCGCTCCAGGGAGGGCGAGGATCTCTGGTTCCAACTGTAGCAGCAGAAGAACAAGAGCCAGACCAGGAGGGTGGCCAGCACCAGAGCTAGGACCCAGAGGAGCCGGGCCGCAGATGGGTTAGTGACAGCCCAGGCCGTCAGGATGTCCATGACGGAGGCTGGCTGAGCACGCTTTGTTTCTTCACCTCCCGATCTGATTCCCAGAGTTGCGACTGCAGCAGAGCTGGTGAACGGGGTTATTCAGCTGGACCTGTTCGTGTCCTCTCGGTGCAGCCACGGTGCCGACAGCAGCAGGAAGAAGCAGCAGCAGCAGCCAGAGCAACCACAGATGGATACCAGCTGTTCCAGAAGGGAGCCGCGCACAGACCTCAAGCCCACGTCAGCTCTGGAGTGTGTGTGTGTGTGCAAGCATGTGTGCGTGAGCTCCTGTGTGTGTGTGTGTGTGTGTGTGCGTCTGTTGTGTTTAACTCGAGTCGTGGAAAAGTGTGTGTGGAATCTGGAGGAGTGGCTAGCAGTTAACAGCAGCAGGCTTAACTGTCAGCCCCCCCCCCCCCCCAGGCTAAACATGAGAAAGAGGTCTCTTCGCCGTGCTGAAGGGAGACTCCAGAGAGGCACCTGGGGCCACTTTCCCCTCTTCACCTGCAGAAATGTTTCACGCGATGACAGCGGTGCATTTCGCCTCCTGACACAGTGAGCGCTGGAGCATTTCATTTCTTGGTGGTCGGTAACCAGGTTAGTCCCACTGACGACGTGACGACGTGAGGAACAAAGAGTGCAGACTTTTATTGACCCAAACTATTCACCCGACAGGTTTTACAGGCATTATGGGGGCATCCTCTGGAATGCTCTGCCATGTGACCTAAGGTGTGCTGCAGCAGTGTCTTCTATAAAAAGCACATTAAAATGCATCTTTTCCACTCACTTTTAGTTCGGTGTAGTTAAAAAGGTAAAACCTTTGTTTTAGTATTCCATTTTAAATAATACCTCATTATCTTAATATGTAATACCTCCTTATCTTATCTTATTAACATTCCCTGTTGCACTAAACGTGCTCTATAAACCGACCTGACTTGTTCCAAACCCTGACTGCATGTTACAGTCCATCGACACGGGTGAAATATTTGCACTGCAGCATCAATATTCTGAAATAAGCTGTGGCTAAACATTTGCTGCACGAGCAGAAACGACCGGCTCTAACTGACGACGAACAGAGAGGCCTTGAAAATAAAGTGTGTGACTGATGTATGATCCGTAAAGCGGTTGCCGGTCCCCTTCAATTTGATCTCCATGCCAAGTGAAGCTTTTCTTAAGTTTTCCTTTTCAATCACGAAATCATTCGTGCTTCTAACGCCGAGGCGTCAGAGGAGAGCCGGGTTCAGTGCCGCCTTTCAAAGAGTTCTTTGGTTTCATTTATGCATCAGGTTTCCAGCCGTCTGTTCCCTTTATTTGCTCATTTTTACAACCAATCACACAAATATTAAATTGAATATTAAATCTGGGAGAGATTGTTGGGAAAATGCTACAACTGTCTGCAAACGGCGGGAAACAAAGACGAACCAATGGCGCCATCTAGTGGTCGGATATGAATAGAGGAAGAAGACACAAATCTCTCTGAAGAGGCAAAATATGTTTAATGTTAATTGTCGGCTGGATCGATAAACTAAAGTTTGGGTGAATACTTTAGAAATCAACAGTTGATACCAGAATAAATATAATAATAACTTATGATGAACTTAATAAATAATACCTCGGTGACGATGTCTTAATCCAGAATTGTCGCGTCCTCTGACATTTCATACTGCAGAAGTCATGCTGCCAGTTAAATAACAATAGTCGCTAATCTGATAAATAAATTCAATGAATAATATCCAGTAGAGACATCTGCATCCTCTTGAAGCCGATTTCCATTTTAGGAGAAGCCAGAGTCTTGAGCAGCCCAATTTGGAGTCTGAGAAAATATAAAAAACAAACATTACAAGAAATGCTTAAACAACTTTATAAAAAGGCAAAAAGAGATTTGCTCCATAATTAGATATCCACCATCTGAAAACAGCTGCTTCTCTCTAGAACAGGACAAAAGCAATGTTGACAGATTGTGCAGAATTCTAAGCGACTCAGATTTGAATCATGATTATTTTATATCGTATAATAAATTAAATTACCCAAAATAAAATGCTGTGTTGTACCACAGCATTTTACCTGTGTTGAGGAAAGTTCAGGAGTTACATGAGGCTGTCGTGTTTTCACACACATTGATTGGAGGGCAGTAGGACAGGAGAGCAATCACAATGTGAGTTATGTGACATTTAGATCCAGTCTAATTCTAAAGAGTATAAACTTACGAAAAATGTAAAAGAAATGTCTCAAACAATAAATAAATCACGTCTCCGAGTCTCAACTCATCGGTTAAAAGTAAAAAAAACTAAAGCGATGATGTATGGTATTAATATCCTCTTTCCCTGAACAGTAAATACTAAAAAGATACAAAGTTCACATCCAGGCGGCAACCTCCGGGTCTGAAAAGTGAAGCCACAGCAGCAGAGCCTTAAAGCTGCATTATCTCTGATGTCCACCAGGGGGCGACTCCTCTGGTTGTATAGACGTCTATGAGAAAATGGCTCTACTTCTCTCTTGATTCAGTAAACATTGTAAAGATGAGTTTATGGTCTCAATCTCTAGTTTCAAGTATTCTTCAATACACCATGATGTTCATTTAGTAACTGATGCTCCATTTAGAGTCAAACAGACCATGCAGCAGGGGATGCTTTAGGGCGGGGCTACATGGTGATTGACAGGTTGTCCATTCTGGGAGTCCTCTGTGTTTACATGTTTGAACTTTAACCCTTTCACAGTGCGTTTTCACTTCATGAAAGTGAAATAAGGTCGCCTAAAAATGTCTTATTTAGCATTCGGTTGTTACAACTTTCCCGTTACAAAGAAAACAGGATGGTGACGGTCAAAATACAAGACAGCCCGCGGCTTCAAAACGGCAGCCTACAAACTAACGGGTGACGTCCCAGTGACTCCACCCACGTCTAACATACGGTCTATGTCCACATGCATACACCATGTTCAGAGCGTTCTCTACCTCATTCCTGTTGCTGTGGGCCACTTTCTTCTCGATGTTCATTGCCAGCATCTGGCTACGGAACGACAGGCTCTTGGTCTTCTCGATCACCTGCTGGTACGGCGACACCGCGTTGTTGCCCATCACCACATGACCCTGAGGGACAAACAGTCACACAAATGAAGGACTGATGTTAATGCACCGCCAGTTAAACTCTTACATGAGCAAAATACATACATTTCTTAAACCAGAAGACTAGACAGGGCCGGTCATGGTAGGCTGGGTGATCTGAAGCTCATCCGACTGAAAGTGGATCAGTGGATGTGGATCCTCACCAGTTTGGAGTCGATCTTGGCGTCGAGTCTGGCATTACGGATGAGGTTGACGATCCACCTCTCCGCCTCCTCCGGCGTCATGTTGAGCTTGTCTGCCAGCATGCTGAGTGGAGAGAGCGAAGGAGGAGGGGCATTTCAGCGGAGTGAATATCATTTGGGGTAATCCAGTCTGTGAAAACTCGTTTTATAGTTCTCTGTTGAATATACGAGCAGGACATGGATGAAATCAAAAAAAAAAAAAAGAAGGCTTTCATTGTAATCCCCCCCCCCCATGTTGAAAAGGAACTGTGCCTTCACAAATGAAAAGGAACGGCACACTCTGTTCCTGACGAGTACGCCTGTTAGTTACAAAGACGGCGTACCTGATGCTGATACACTGATGGATCCGACAAAAGGTCTCAAAGATGAAGAGACGGGCGTTCTCGATGAAATCCTCGAGGCAAGCGACCAGGAAGAAGTCGTTCACGAGAACCTGGAGGACAAAAAGACCACAGTGCTCCATCGATCACGTCTCACACAAAGCATTGACATGGAGGAGGCAGAAGAGGACAACCTGGAAAAGACAAAGTGTTCCTTCAGTTACTACTTCTCGTTCTCTGCCGGCACACTTTCCCATACATGCATAATGTGCGTGCAGCTATCATTCAAACCGCATCCATGTTATACTGGAATGATAAGTATACTGGAGTACATAACAGCACGATAAACCACATGAGGTTCTGGAAACTATCCACAGTGGGCTGGCTGTTCTGCCATCATTTCCAGCTATTGGTTTATCCACCCATACATTAAAATGTCCCGGTCAAAACTATGTGGTTTGGATGATTTGGGAATTTTTTTTGGTCCAAATTTACCAATTCTCAAAAATGATATGGTCACATGAGGTCATTTTCCGAAATAAAATGCACATTTATGCATTAATGTGCTTCCAAATCTCCTCAGGTTATCTGCTGCATAGGAGCTTCCTGTGGTGTGAGTGTGAAGGCGAAATCATGTGCTGATGTTGAGAATGGAGCTCATGCAACAACATTTCCCTGCTCTTATCTCAACTTCCTCTTACTGGTATTCCTAAAGGAGGGCTCGTACGAGTGAGACCCAGCAAAACGCTCCGACCTTTGGATAACGATTAGCGCTCCAATTATACTGACGCGTGGCAGCGTGGACTAGAACCCCAAGATGACGTGCGAGCTACGAGCACGCACAAAAGCGTTGACGCTAGACGCGCTGTTCCATAAAAGGAAAGCCTATGATTTTAACAGCATCAGCAGCAGAATGAAGGGACCTGCTAAGGACAAGGAATAGTGGCGGGGGGGGGGGGGGGGATAGCAAGTGCCGTTACTGCCGTGTCACCAGAGGGTCGTACCAACACTGAAATACAGCACAGAATGCTGTAACATGAAACAGGCCTCTCCACAGCACGCTGTTTGGTGACCGATAGACCAGCGGGACAAATAACTGAAGTGGTTTTGCAGTTTGAGAGTTCATGTTGATATTGTAGCGTAATACAATAGCACCAGTCGCACATTTAAGTGATGTCGTCGGGTAAATTCAGCAAACATATTGGCTAACCAGTTAAACAGGACATTGTCAACATCATTATGATGTGGAGTTGACACGGGGTTTGTAAAGTGAAAATTGCTTCAAAATAATGAATTATACAATCCATTGGCAAAATAATTGCGCAGGACTCCTTCGACAGGTCTAGACCACTCAAATTGAAAATACGAGACTATTGGTGAATGTGGCAAGTTCTCCTAAATCACTCGAACAAGCCACTTTGTACCGTTGGTTCTTGCATAAGGCCCATTGTTCTGCCTTTGTAAAGAAAGAACTCAAAATACTGATGCTCACAGCTATAAATATTTAATGTATGCTCGGGTTGAGCAATTGTACAACTATATCATCCATCAGCCACTGGCTGGGTACATCTAGGATTTTTCGGGGGGCATTTTAGATCTCAGATCAAACTACGATCGCTGCTTGTTGGTCTGACTTTGCCTGTTGGAATTTTAACACATCCAACCCGAATTTACACGCATGTTTTTTTAGATAAATACGATAAGATTACTATTGCACAACAAGATGTTAAGATACTGTATTTCTCCACCAAGCCGGAGTGTGTGTGTGTGTGTGTGTGTGTCGGAGATTATGTTGCGACGTCTCCATCTGTTGGTTTTAAAGCAACAATCACAGAAACATCAAATGGGATGTTTGTTTGACCATCTCGAATCTGCAGAGGAGCTCAGATTTATGAATAAATTAGCATCTATGATGTTGAAAGGAGATGTGGCACCATGATTTCACAAGGAGCCGTTGTTGTGTATGAAATCCAATTACTCCACGCTTTGCTGTGGTAAACACACAAACGAAGGTGCACGGCAAGCATGAATATTACTTTACCGATTCACTCGTTTTCATCATGTGACTGAGACGAACCGAGTCCACTGCTGACATTAATATTCAATATTAATCAAAAAGAAGTGCTCTTCACACAACAGGAGACCTTCATTAAAAACATAAGAACTTGTTTTTACAGTAATTAAGACATGTTGTTGATCTCTAGAGGGAAAAACATGCACATTTAAATTCCCCTGATGATTAAAAGCCAGCAGATTCCATGAGAGCTCACTCTCCGTATCTGACAGGATAGTTGAGGCCTTCGCAATCACTGCATAATTTACACAAAAGGAGTAAAAGCCAATTCACGGGGTGCTCAGAGAACGGGCAAAGTGGTCCCCCGACACACAACTAAAAAAAAATACTGCAGGGTTTCTAAAGAGACGGCAACCGAGCCCCAAATCCGACAGCTGTTCCGCTTTGAAAATCAAACTGAAGAAAAGTAAGAGCCGGCAAATCAGACCAGACACGGATTTGCTGAGGCTGAATGGCTGCAAAGTTAAACGCTTTGGGCTCAGGAGATGAGAGCGCCATAGCTAAGGGAGGCTTCATATCACCCCTCCGTCCCGCGAGACCATGACAAACACACACCGTCAAGCAGGAGAAACTTCAGGAAGCTATCCTCACCGACTCGCACTCCCTCAGCTTCTTCTGGGCGCCGTCGAAGTCGAAGTTCACATAGAGACACTCCACGAACTCTGTGATGGGGTCCTTGTATGTGTACGACTCCTGCAGGCGTGAAAGAGAGAGAAGCCTTAGACCGAACCCTCGAGCCACTTTGGATTAAAATATGATTCTGCTGACGTTTACTGACTTTACCTGTTGAATGACTTTCACCAAGTCTTTGAGCACTTGTCTGCGCTTGCGTACGTCTTTGTTGGTGATGACTGCGGTTGTGAGGTATCGCAGCATGTGTGGGCACATTGTCTGGATCGCATTCAAGTACCTTAAACAAAAAGAAAAAAAAACACACAAAAGCAGCACACGGTGGCATCAACAAACGTCATCGCAACAAAACTGGGTCATTTTCCTCCAAAAGAAAACACGCAGGAGCTTTGATTCATGAGGTAAATACACATGGTGCTATTGTAAACAAAACGTGCACACTTGTGTGGCTGCAACACAATCTGATCAAAAACACGTTCAGGAAGTTAAGTGACAATACAACAGCAGGGTGGCCTTCAAGCTATAAGGGTCCTTTAAATAACAGGGCTCAGATTTAGCCAGCGTGTCCCTCAACCGTACGCTCTCGAGCAACAGAAAGAATGAAACGCACGCTCCGGCTGACAGCACCATCACACCCGTGTGTCGTTTGTAGAAGCCGACGGTTCTTTGCGGTGTATTGAAAGCACGGGGACTCACTGGGGCTGGTAGAGGAAGAGCTCGATGATGTTGTCCCGGCCTTTAGGGTGGTTGAAGAACACAAAGAGGGACCAGTGGATGAGCCAGGTCCTCTGTTGGAGTGACTGGAGAGGAGAGCTC